>NW_025533487.1:725000-750000 GCF_020615455.1 Coregonus clupeaformis | reverse complement strand
GTTCACATTTACATTTTAGTCCAGAGCGACTCACAGTTACTGCGTTCATCACAACATACACTACAAAAGTATATGGACACCCCTTCAAATTAGTGGATTCGGTTATTTCAGCCACACTCGTTGCTGACAGGTGTATAAAATCGAGCACACAGCCATGCAGTCTCCATAGACAAACATTGGCAGTAGAATGGCCTTACTGAAGAGCTCAGTGACTTTCAACGTGGCACCGTCATAGGATGCCACCTTTCCAACAAGTCAGTTCGTCACATTTCTGCCCTGCCAGAGTTGCCCCCGATCAACTGTAAGTGCTGTTATTGTAAAGTGGAAACGTCTAGGAGCACCGCCGAGTGCTGAAGCGAGTAGTGCGTAAAAATGGTCTGTCCTCGGTTGCAACACTCACTACCGAGTTCCAAACTGCCTCTGGAAGCAACGTCAGCACAATTACTGTTCTTTGGGAGCTTCATGAAACGTTTTCCATGGCCGAGCAGCCGCACACAAGTCTAAGATCACCATTCGCAATGCCATGCCTCGGCTGGAGTGGTGTGAAGCTCGACCCCTATTGGACTCCGGAGCAGTGGAAATGCGTTTTTCTGGAGTGATGAGTCACGCTTCACCATCTGACAGTCCGTCCAAAAATCTGGGTTTGGTGGATGCCCAGAGAACGCTACCTGCCCCAACTGTAAAGTTTGGTTGAGGAGGAATAATGGTCTGGGGCTGTTTCATGGTTTGGGCTTGGCTCCTTAGTTCCAGTGAAGGGAAATCTTAATGCTACAGCATCCAATGACATTCTAGATGATTCTGAGCTTCCAACTTTGAGGCAACAGTTTGGGGAACAAGCTCTCACAGACACACTCACTGTAAAAAAAATGTCATGGTGTTTCAAATTATTATTTTATTAAGTGACTAGTTCCACAGATTTTAGAAGTTTTATTTTAAGCTCAGCTCCGATTTAAAATGATGTGTTTTCCTCAACTTGTCTCATATAATATGTTAATTAAACTATAAATTAATTATTTGAAAAAAAGGTTGTGGAACTAGTTGCTAAATAATTGTATGTTGAAGCCACGAACATAAAATGCTTAATTAGACATGTCACACTAAAATGTACTTCTCCCTCCAGCATGACAGCCACATCCACCGTTGACCTCAGGCCTTCAGGATCCTCTACCATCTCCAGGACAACCACTCTTACCCCTCTGGTATGCCTCTCCACAGTATCACCTCTCTGATTTTGAGCACAAAAGATAAATATGAATACATATTTTCAAGTAACAAGTCAATGAGTGACACAGCAAAACTCGTCGCTGTTTTTGAAAATGTTGGTTTACCTGACAGGTCTTCACTATTGATGTGTGTCCCTGAAGATAAAGGACCTCTGATTGCCACCGCCCTCCGAAAACTTGGCTATGTCTTGTGGTCTGCATAAAATACAATTTTGAGACTCAAATATTTGTGCAACACTTGACAAACAAGTTACACCATACGCAGGCATCCCTGGTCAGAGTGGCACTTCTACATTTCAGTCGTTTAGCAGACGCTCTTATCCAGAGCGACTTTACAGTTAGTGAGTGCATACATTATTATTTTTATTTTTTTCCATACTGGCCCCCTGTGGGAATCGAACCCACAACCCTGGTGTTGCAAGCACCATGCTCTACCAACTGTTTTAACCAGGCACCACACAAATGATGATGGCGGTGAAACATTTCCAACGTTGTTAGAAATATATCATAGAGAGGTCAACTCCCCATGCATCAAGATATACAACATTTAAATTCTACCACGTCACCAATAATCCAGCAAAATCAACTGTTGTCAAGGCATTATTGTTTGCTGATTTACCTTTAATTTATCATCTCTCGGACAGGGATTCCATTTCCTCTCCAAGGGGCGTCTCCTTTGGGGCGATACGTCCTGATCAGGCCTCTTGCATTGTCTTCCAGGGCTGTGTGGAAAGTTGCGTGCCGATCAACTTCTTTTGAATTCAGCGTAAACCTGCAAAACAAAATGAGAATATGGTGAAAAATTACAGATAATGTACAGCAGATACAATTGCAAAGTATATTTAAAAAAAAATACCTGTTGAACTCACCTGGTGCTCCCAAGAAGAGGCCTGGCCATCTCGGCTTGATCATAGAGATGAGTGGTTGGTCATCAACAATCTCTTTTCTCCTGAGGGACAAAGTCAGGTTCATTTTAGTATTGACCAGAGTCACGTTCACGTTCCTCTTCTTGAGTTATTCTCCAAGCCATGCTCTCTCCCTCCCCAGTGCATTTTTAAAGGGATAATCCACCCCTAGAAATAAAAATCATGAAATCCCCTGTCAATCTGGTGAAAGCCTATGTTTGTTCATTTCCCACATGATTTAACTAATGTGAAAATGAGGAAATCGTTTAGGAACATGTCATAGCTACATCATTTGTCCCACTATCACATTTCATAACGCTTTTAAAACAATTGCCTGCACTCCAGATCACCGGATCAGCCAACAGATGGTGTGCCCATACTAGTCTAGAACACATCCATCCGTTTACATCGTCATGACAAAGTATATATATTTCTCTTAGACGTGCTCAATCTAAACGGTGTATCAAATTATTTAACTCGGTTTCTCCTTCAAGGACAATGGTCACAATGTGCCCTTTGTCTTTTTGGAAACAGAGATATTACAGAAAGGACGAGATAGGAATCCCATTGGGCAATGAATGGAGAAACCCTGCCACCCACATGATTGGAGACCCATCGTATTCACATTGTCATGCTGCGTCTTGTGGTTGCTAAGCTAATTGTCATGGAATCCCTTCTCAAAGTCAGGGTACAGTGGCTTGTGAAAGTATTCACCCCCCCCTTGGCAATTTTCCAATTTTTTTGCCTTACAACCTGGAAACAAAAAATTGATTTTTTGGGGGGGGGGTTTGTATCATTTGATTTACACAACATGCCTACCACTTTGAAGATGCAAAATATGTTTTATTGTGAAACAAACAAGAAATAAGACAAAAAATAATAATAATTGCATAACTATTCACCCCCCAAAGTCAGAGCTTTGTATAGCCACCTTTTGCAGCATTTACAGCTGCAAGTCTCTTGGGGTATGTCTCTATAAGCTTGGCACATCTAGCCACTGGGATTGTTGCCCATTCTTCAAGGCAAAACCGCTCCAGCTCCTTCAAGTTGGATGGGTTCTGCTGGTGTACAGCAATCTTTAAGTCATACCACAGATTCTCAATTGGATTGAGGTCTGGGCTTTGACTAGGCCATTCCAAGACATTTAAATGTTTCCCCTTAAACCACTCGAGTGTTGCTTTAGCAGTATGTTTAGGGTCATTGTCCTGCTGGAACGTGAACCAGGTTTCCCTGAAGAATTTTCCTGTATTTAGCGCCATCCATCATTCCTTCAATTCTGACCAGTTTCCCAGTCCCTGCCAATGAAAAACATTCCCACAGCATAATGCTGCCACCACCATGCTTCACTGTGGGGATGGTGTTCTCGGGGTGATGAGAGGTGTTGGGTTTGCGCCAGACATAGCGTTTTCCTTGATGGCCAAAAAGCTCAATTTTAGTCTCATCTGACCAGAGTACCTTCTTCCATATGTTTGGGGAGACTCCCACATGCCTTTTGGTGAACACCAAACATTTTCACTAATTTTTTTCTTTAAAGCAATGGCTTTTTTCTGGCCACTCCTCCATAAAGCCCAGCTCTGTGGAGTGTACGGCTTAAAGTGGTCGTATGGACAGATACTCCAATCTCCGCTGTGGAGCTTTGCAGCTCCTTCAGGTTTATCTTTGGTCTCTTTGTTGCCTCTCTGATTAATGCCCTCCTTGCCTGGTCCGTGAGTTTTGGTGGGCGGCCCTCTCTTGGCAGGTTTGTTGTGGTGCCATATTCTTTCAATTTTTTAAATAATGGATTTAAATGGTGCTCTGTGGGATGTTAAAAGTTTCTGATATTTCTTTATAACCCAACCCTGATCTGTACTTCTCCACAACTTTGTCCCTGACCTGTTTGGAGAGCTCCTTGGTCTTCATGGTGCCGCTTGCTTAGTAGTGTTGCAGACTCTGGGGCCTTTCATAACATGTGTATATATACTGAGATCATGTGACAGATCCTGTGACACTTAGATTGCACACAGGTGGACTTTATTTAACTAATTATGTGACTTCTGAAGGTAATTGGTTGCACCAGATCTTATTTAGGGGCTTCATGGCAAAGGGGGTGAATACATATGCACGCACCACTTTTCCATTATTATTTTTTTAGAATTTTTTCATTTCACTTCACCAATTTGGACAATTTTGTGTATTTCCATTACATGAAATCCAAATAAAAATCCATTTAAATTACAGGTTGTAATGCAACAAAATAGGAAAAACGCCAAGGGGGATGAATACTTTTGCAAGGCACTGTGTGAGTCGAGAAACCTGCCTATAATGTCACTATTCCAAAGCTATACACATAGCCCCAGGAAGTAGGGGTGCTGGGGGTGCTGCATCACCCACTGAAAAATCTTAAATAAATACAAATCTTCATTATATATATATATATATATTATGAAGATTTGTATTTATTAAATATATATATATATATATATATATATATGAAGATTACATATATACACACACCCGGTTAAAAGTTTTAGAACACCTACTCATTCAAGGCATTTTCTTTATTTTTACTATTTTTTACATTGTAGAATAATAGTGAAGACATCAAAACTATAAAATAACACACATGGAATCATGTGGTAACCAAAAAAGTGTTAAACAAATCAAAATATATTTTATATTTAAGATTCTTCAAATAGCCACCCTTTGCCTTGATGACAGCTTTACACACTCTTGGCATTCTCTCAACCAGCTTCATGAGGTAGTCACCTGGAATGCTTCATGAGGTAGTCACCTCTCTCATAGAAGCTCTCTCATTTATGCAGATGATAGTCTTATACTTAGCTGGCCCCTCCCCGGATTTTGTGTTAAACGCTCTACAACAAGCTTTCTCTGCCCTTAACCATGTTCTGAACACCTCCAAAACAAAGGTCATGTGGTTTGGTAAGAAGAATGCCCCTCTCCCCACCGGTGTGATTACCACCTTTGAGGATTTTGAGCTTGAGGTAGTCACCTCATACAAGTACTTGAGAGTATGGTTAGACGGTACACTGTCCTTCTCTCAGCACATATCCAAGCTGCAGGCTAAGGTTAAATCTAGACTTGGTTTCCTCTATCGCAGGGGTGTCAAAGTCCGGCCCGCGGGCCGGATCAGGCCCGCAAACGGGTTTAATCCAGCCCGCGAGATGATTAAATATATATTTTTTTTTAAAACAACTTTTTGTAAAGTATAAAAATGCGCTGCAATTTTTCAATAAAATAAACTGCTGTTCCAATTGCGTCCACTGGATGGCGCAATAGCAATTGTGTTAAGCAAGCAAACTGTTTATACCGGGGCAGAGCAAGTAGGTCAAGCACGTGCAGCCAATGAGCTACTTTGTTTTGCCCGCGATATTTATTACGGCTTCTACTTTTAACATTATGTGCTTTGGCACCCTCATTGCCCCAATATGTCTCTGTCAAAAAAGAGAAAAGTGGACGCAGAGTGCAGAGTGTTCCAAGAAAAATGGTCATCCTATTTATTCACGGAATTGAATGGGAAAGCTGTATGTTTGGTGTGTTCAGAGCATGTTGCAGTGCTGAAAGAATATATCCTTCGTCGCCACTATGTGAGTCTTCATGCCGACAAATATGACAACTTTCAAGGACAGCGGAGATGAGAGAAGGTGAATGAACTGTTGGCGGGTCTGAAGAAACAGCAGTCTGTGTTTACTCACAGCCGAGACATCAGTGACGCTGCAGTGAAAGCTAGCTACCTCATTGCTAATGAAATTGCAGTGGCTTCAAAACCATTTAGTGAGGGTGAATTTGTAAAAACATGCATGATGAAGGCAGCGGAGATTGTGTGCCCTGAAAAGCGGCAGGCTTTTGCAAATATCAGCCTGACAAGAAACACAGTTGCAGACAGGATTTCCGATCTTTCAGTGGATTTGGACAGCCAGTTGAAGCAAAAAGTAAAGTCATTTATTGCGTTTTCGGTTGCAATTGATGAAAGCACGGACATTACAGATGTTGCACAACTGGCCATTTTCATCCGCGGAGTTGATGACACATTGACCGTCACCGAGGAGTTCGTGGAGTTGGTGCCGATGACAGATACAACGACAGCAGCTGATATTTTTACCGCACTCGTCGGCGCGCTGGACAGGGTCAGAGTGGACTGGTCCCGCGCTGTCAGCCTGGCTACAGATGGTGCGCCCTCAATGATCGGGAAAAAAAGCAGGCGTTGTGACAAAGTTCAGAGAGAAAGTGCAATCTGCAAATGGAGGACGTGATTTTTTGACTTTTCACTGTATTTTGCACCAGGAGGCTTTGTGTTGCAAGTCATTAAAGATGGATAACGTCATGAAGGTGGTCATCCAAACTGTTAATTTCATCCGATCCAGAAGCCTGAATCACCGTCAGTTTGACAGCCTTCTCAGAGAGAAAGACCACATCTATGGCCTGCCATATCACACTGAGGTAAGATGGTTAAGCCGAGGTGCTGTGCTGAGGCGTTTCTTTGATTTACGAGAAGAAATTGAACAGTTCATGGAAGAAAAGGGCAAACCAGTGTTAGAATTTCATTCCGCAGAATGAATGCAGGACCTTGCATTTATGGTGGATGTTACAGAGCACCTGAATAACTTGAACAAACAGCTGCAAGGGCGCAACAAAGTTGTCACGCAGTATTATGACAGCATACGTTCTTTCAAGTTGAAGCTGTCATTGTGGGAGACGCAACTTGCCGGTGGTGATGCAGCTCACTTCCCCTGTCTGAAAAATGTGTGCGCGACCCAACATGTGGCAGACATGAAGCGGTTCAAAGATAAAATAACGGGACTGTTACGGGAGTTTGAGCAACGCTTTCAGATTTATGTTTATATGTTTTTATGTTGATGTGCTATTGTTTTTAATTGATTTTATTTTATTTGTATATTTAACCTATTCTTGACTCTGTGGTTCTTGCACTTGTTTGGGGAACAGGATTTCATTATTTTTATCTACATTTCTGCCTGAGAAATGACACCCTGATATAGTTCTGTGATCTGTGATATACTTCTGTGAATCACTGAGGCATTGTGTGTTTGTGTGTTCTTTGTCCTCAGAACTTTCAAATAACTTGAGGTGTTTTATTATTAATAGTGATGTTGTGCTTTTGGACACTGTCCTCAGGCTCCAGCTTTATGTTTATATGTTTTTATGTTGATGTGCTATTGTTTTTAACTGATTTTATTTTATTTGTATATTTAACCTATTCTTGACTCTGTGGTTCTTGCACTTGTTTGGGGAACAGGATTTCATTATTTTTATCTACATTTCTGCCTGAGAAATGACACCCTGATATAGTTCTGTGATCTGTGAAACAGTTCTGTTAATCACTGAGGCATTGTGTGTTTGTGTGTTCTTTTTCTTTAGAATTTTCAAATAAACTTGACGTGTTTTATGATTAATAGTGATGTTGTGCTTGTACTATTTTGGACACACTGTCCTCAGGCTCCAGCTTTATGTTGTATGTTGATCGTATTAAAACAAAGAAAACAATCTGAAGTTGTTGTTTTTAAGTTATGTATACCATGATTTTTCCGGTCCGGCCCACTTGGGAATAGATTTTCCTCCATGTGGCCCCTGAGCTAAAATGAGTTTGACACCCCTGCTCTATCGTAATCGCTCCTCTTTCACCCCAGCTGCCAAACGAACCCTGATTCAGATGACCATCCTACCCATGCTAGATTACAGAGATGTAGTTTATAGATCTGCAGGTAAGGGTGCTCTCGAGCGGCTAGATGTTCTTTACCATTCGGCCATCAGATTTGGACAGTTTTATCTCCATCTCTTCATTCAAAGACTCAATCATGGACACTCTTACTGACAGTTGTGGCTGCTTCGCGTGATGTATTGTTGTCTCTAACTTCTTGCCCTTTGTGCTGTAGTCTGTGCCCAATAATGTTTGTACCATGTTTTGTGCTGCTACCATGATATGCTGCTACCATGTTGTGCTGCTGCCATGTTGTGTTGCTACTGTGTTGTCGTCATGTTATGTTCCTACCATGTTGTGCTGCTACCATGTTGTGCTGCTGCCATGTTGTGCTGCTACCATGATATGCTGCTACCATGTTGTGCTGCTACCATGTTGTGCTGCTGCCATGTTGTGTTGCTACCGTGTTGTTGTCATGTTATGTTCCTACCATGTTGTGCTGCTACCATGTTGTGCTGCTGCCTTGTTGTGGTGCTACCGTGTTGTTGTCATGTTGTGTTGCTACCATGCTGTGTTATTGTCTTAGGTCTCTCTTTATGTAGTGTTGTGCTGTCTCTCTTGTCGTGATGTGTGTTTTGTCCTATATTTTTATTTTTAATCCCAGCCCCCGTCCCCGCAGGAGGCCTTTTGACTCTTGCTAGGCCGTCATTGTAAATAAGAATGTGTTCTTAATTGACGTGCCTAGTTACAGTGCATTCGGAAAGTATTCAGGCCCCTTGACTTTTTCCATATTTTGTTATGTTACAACCTTATTCTAAAATTGATTAAATAAATTTTTTTCCTCATCAATCTACAGACAATACCCCATAATGACAAAGTGAAAACAGGTTTTTAGACATTTCTGCACATTTATAAAAAAACAAAAACAGAAATACAATATTTACATAAGTATGGGAGGTGACCAAGCACCCAATGGTCACTCTGACAGAGCTCCAGGGTCCATCTGTGGAGATGGGAGAACATTCCAGAAGGACAACCATCTCTGCAGCACTCCACCAATCAGGCCTTTATGGTAGAGTGGCCAGACGGAAGCCACTCCTTAGTAAAAGGCACGACAGCCCGCTTGGAGTTTGCCTAGAGGCACCTAAACAAGATTCTCTGGTCTGAGGAAACCAAGATTGAACTCTTTGGCCTGAATGCCAAGACTCACGTTTGGAGGAAACCTGTCACCATCCCTACGGTGAAGCATGGTGGTGGCAGCATCATGCTGTGGGGACTGGGAGGTTTGTCGGGATCGAGGGAAAGATGAACGGAGCAAAGTACAGAGAGATCCTTGATGAAAATCTGCTCCGGAGCGCTCAGGACCTCAGACTGGGGCGAAGGTTCACCTTCCAACAGGACAACGACCCTAAGCACACAGCCAAGACAACGCAGGAGTGGCTTCGGGACAAGTCTCTGAATGTCCTTGAGTGGCCCAGCCAGAGCCCGGACTTGAACCAGATCGAACATCTCTGGAGAGACCTGAAAATAGCTGTGCAGCTCCCCATCCAACCTGACAGAGCTTGAGAGGATCTGCAGAGAAGAATGGGAGAAACTCCCCAAATACAGGTGTGCCAAGCTTGTGGTGTCATACCCAAGAAGACTCGAGGCTGCCAAAGGTGCTTCAACAATGTACTGAGTAAAGCATCTGAATACTTATGTAAATGTTATATTTCAGTGTTTTTATTTTCTTTATCTTGTCAAAAAATTCTAACCTGTTTTTGCTTTGTTATTATGGGGTATTGTGTGTAGATTGATGAGGGGAAAAAAAACAATTTAATCAATTTTAGAATAAGGCTGTAACGTAACAAAATGTGGAAAAAGTCAAGGGGTCTGAATACTTTCCGAATGCACTGTATCACTCAACAAGCCAAGGCTTAGTTTGTTCTTTATGTGGCTAGCTAGGTAACTCGACAACAGGGAGAGTCTCTTTGGTATTGGCACAGAGCAAAGTAGCCATTGTAACTTAGCCTGTCTTGAGTTAGCTAGCAACATAGCGTTACATTAGCTAGCTTACTGTCATGTTACCTGGGCGGCAGGTAGCTTAGTGGTTACCTGGGCGGCAGGTAGCTTAGTGGTTAAGAGTGTAGTGCCAGTAACCGAAAGGTCGCTGGTTCTAATCCCCGAGCCGACTAGGTGAAAAATCTGTCTGTGCCCTTGAGCAAGGCACTTAACCCTAATTGCTCCTGTAAGTCGCTCTGGATAAGAGCGTCTGCTAAATGACTAAAATGTAAAAAAAAAAATGTAAAATGTTACTAGCAACCATGCTAAACATTAGCTAGCAAGCTAATGTTAGCTAGTTAGCTAACGAATCTACAGCCAGGCAGCAGCAGAAGATACCACAACTGATTAACATGAGCAAACGTTACAGCAGTTCCACTTACCAGTATTTCAATGGATGTTTTCTCAGCATAGTCAAGTCACTCTGTAGATTTATTTCCAGCTCGATTTCCAGCTCCTCTTGTTCAACAAAATACCACAATGTCTTGCCTGGACATGTGCAATTCCAAAGTTTAGAACCTGAATTTGAAATTCCATCGTGTGCCTCGTCGCTCCTCAAATATTGAACTCGCATGCGCCCTTCAAAAGAATGTATGACACAGCACCCACTAGCAGCTGTTCAGGCAAAATAATAAGTTGACTGGATTTTGAATTTGCCAGTTCACTCAGCATATTTGCAGAGGAATTTCACAAGAATAATAATAATACGTTTTCTCAATTAAACCCAAACAATAATGTTGACACAACTTTGTTATTTTAACTTCCCCAACATTTCATTAGTAGGTGTTTTTATAGTGCTGTAGAATCCGATGTTTCTCCATAAATGTCCAAATTTGAAGGTTCAAGTTTAGGCATTAATTCCGAATGGTTAAGTTAAGGGTTAAGGTTTGGGATAGGGTAATAACAAAAAATATCAATGAGTGCCTAGCACTGGGATTGAGCATGTGACCCTCTGAGCCAGAGCTCGCAGTTTACACCCATCCGCGACCCCCGTCCACACCGCCCTAGCAAAACACAAGCCTACTCGATGGTAATAAACGTTGAATTTCGAAGTGGATCTTGAGCGACCAGGCTGGGATGGAAACTAAGCAGGGTTATGGGTGCCAAACCTTTAACACCACATCTCATTCCTCCCATTCCATGTTCCATTCCTCCCGTTCCATGTTCTATTCCTCCTGTTCCATGTTCCATTCCTCCCGTTCCATGTTCCATTCCTCCCATTCCATGTTCCATTCCTCCCGTTCCATTGTCCATTCCTCCCGTTCCATTCCTCCCATTCCATGTTCTATTCCTCCCATTCCATGTTCCATTCCTTCCGTTCCATGTTCCATTCCTCCCATTCCATGTTCCATTCCTCCCATTCCATGTTCCATTCCTCCCATTCCATGTTCCATTCCTCCCATTCCACATTCCATTCCTCCCATTCCATGTTCCATTCCTCCTGTTCCATTCCTCCCATTCCTCCCATTCCATTCCTACCATTCCATGTTTCATTCCTCCCATTTAATGTTCCATTCCTCGCATTCCATGATTCCATTCCTCCCATTCCATGTTCCATTCCTCCCATTCCTTTCCTCCCATTCCATGTTCCATTCCTCCTATTCCATGTTCCATTCCTCCCATTCCATGTTCCATTCCTCTCGTTCCATTCCTCCCATTCCATGTCCCATTCCTCCCATTCCATGTTCC
Source organism: Coregonus clupeaformis (assembly GCF_020615455.1). NCBI lineage: Eukaryota > Metazoa > Chordata > Actinopteri > Salmoniformes > Salmonidae > Coregonus > Coregonus clupeaformis. The sequence goes on along the minus strand of NW_025533487.1, from coordinate 738,490 downwards.
ATTCCTCCCATTCCATGTTCCATTCCTCCCATTCCATGTGCCATTCCTCCTATTCCATGTTCCATTCCTCCCGTTCCATTCCTCCCATTCCATGTTCCATTCCTCCCATTCCATGTTACATTCCTCCCATTCCATGTTCCATTCATCCCGTTCCATTCCTCCCATTCCATGTTCCATTCCTCCCATTCCATGTTCCATTCCTCCCATTCCATGTTCCATTCCTCCCATTCCATGTTCCATTCCTCCCGTTCCATTCCTCCCATTCCATGTTCCATTCCTCCCATTCCATGTTCCATTCCTCCCATTCCATGTTCCATTCCTCCCATTCCATGTTCCATTCCTCCTGTTCCATGTTCCATTCCTCCCGTTCCATGTTCCATTCCTCCCATTCCATGTTCCATTCCTCCCGTCCCATTGTCCATTCCTCCCGTTCCATTCCTCCCATTCCATGTTCTATTCCTCCCATTCCATGTTCCATTCCTCCCGTTCCATGTTCCATTCCTCCTGTTCCATGTTCCATTCCTCCTGTTCCATTCCTCCCATTCCATGTTCCATTCCTCCCATTCCATGTTCCATTCCTCCCATTCCACATTCCATTCCTCCCATTCCATGTTCCATTCCTCCTGTTCCATTCCTCCCATTCCTCCCATTCCATTCCTACCATTCCATGTTTCATTCCTCCCATTCAATGTTCCATTCCTCCCATTCCATGTTCCATTCCTACCATTCCATGTTCCATTCCTCCCATTCCATTCCTCCCATTCCATGTTCCATTCCTCCTGTTCCATGTTCCATTCCTCCCGTTCCATGTTCCATTCCTCCCATTCCATGTTCCATTCCTCCCGTCCCATTGTCCATTCCTCCCGTTCCATTCCTCCCATTCCATGTTCTATTCCTCCCATTCCATGTTCCATTCCTCCCGTTCCATGTTCCATTCCTCCCATTCCATGTTCCATTCCTCCTGTTCCATTCCTCCCATTCCATGTTCCATTCCTCCCATTCCATGTTCCATTCCTCCCATTCCACATTCCATTCCTCCCATTCCATGTTCCATTCCTCCTGTTCCATTCCTCCCATTCCTCCCATTCCATTCCTCCCATTCAATGTTCCATTCCTCCCATTCCATGTTCCATTCCTACCATTCCATGTTCCATTCCTCCCATTCCATTCCTCCCATTCCATGTTCCATTCCTCCTATTCCATGTTCCATTCCTCCCATTCCATGTTCCATTCCTCTCGTTCCATTCCTCCCATTCCATGTCCCATTCCTCCCATTCCATGTTCCATTCCTCCCATTCCATGTGCCATTCCTCCTATTCCATGTTCCATTCCTCCCGTTCCATTCCTCCCATTCCATGTTCCATTCCTCCCATTCCATGTTACATTCCTCCCATTCCATGTTCCATTCATCCCGTTCCATTCCTCCCATTCCATGTTCCATTCCTCCCATTCCATGTTCCATTCCTCCCATTCCATGTTCCATTCCTCCCATTCCATGTTCCATTCCTCCCATTCCATGTTCCATTCCTCCCGTTCCATTCCTCTCATTCCATGTTCCATTCCTCTCATTCCATGTTCCATTCCTCTCATTCCATGTTACATTCCTCCAATTCCATGTTCCATTCCTCCCATTCCATGTACCATTCCTCCCATTCCATGTTCCATTCCTCTCATTCCATGTTCCATTCCTCCCATTCCATGTTCCATTCCATGTTCCATTCCATGTTCCATTCCTCCCATTCCATGTTCCATTCCATGTTCCATTCCTCCCATTCCATGTTCCATTCCATGTTCCATTCCATGTTCCATTCCTCCCATTCCATGTTCCATTCCATGTCCCATTCCATGTTCCATTCCTCCCATTCCATGTTCCATTCCATGTTCCATTCCTCCCATTCCATGTTCCATTCCATGTTCCATTCCATGTTCCTTTCCATGTTCCATTCCTCCCATTCCATGTTCCATTCCTCCCATTCCATGTTCCATTCCATGTTCCATTCCATGTTCCATTCCTCCCATGCCATGTTCCATTCCTCCCATTCCATGTTCCATTCCTCCCATTCCATGTTCCATTCCATGTTCCATTCCATGTTCCATTCCATGTTCCATTCCTCCCATTCCATGTTCCATTCCTCCCATTCCATGTTCCATTCCATGTTCCATTCCATGTTCCATTCCTCACATTCCATGTTCCATTCCATGTTCCATTCCATGTTCCATTCCATGTTCCATTCCATGTTCCATTCCATCTTCCATTCCTCCCATTCCATGTTCAATTCCATGTTCCATTCCATGTTCCATTCCATGTTCCATTCCATGTTCCATTCCTCCCATTCCATGTTCCATTCCATGTTCCATTCCATGTTCCATTCCTCCCATTCCATGTTCCATTCCTCCCATTCCATGTTCCATTCCATGTTCCATTCCATGTTCCATTCCTCCCATTCCATGTTCAATTCCATGTTCCATTCCATGTTCCATTCCATGTTCCATTCCATGTTCCATTCCTCCCATTCCATGTTCCATTCCATGTTCCATTCCTCCCATTCCATGTTCCATTCCATGTTCCATTCCATGTTCCATTCCTCCCATTCCATGTTCCATTCCATGTTCCATTCCATGTTCCATTCCTACCATTCCATGTTCTATTCCATGTTCCATTCCATGTTCCATTCCTCCCATTCCATGTTCAATTCCATGTTCCATTCCATGTTCCATTCCATGTTCCATTCCTCCCATTCCATGTTCTATTCCATGTTCCATTCCATGTTCCATTCCTCCCATTCCATGTTCCATTCCATGTTCCATTCCTCTCATTCCATGTTCCATTCCATGTTCCATTCCATGTTCCATTCCTCCCATTCCATGTTCCATTCCATGTTCCATTCCATGTTCCATTCCTCCCATTCCATGTTCCATTCTTCCCATTCCATGTTCTATTCCTCCCATTCCATGTTCCATTCCTCCCATTCCATGTTCCATTCCACAGCTCACTGGGGCTACTGGGTGGACTAGTACCCGTGTACATGCTTGTGTGTCAAATCAAATCAAATCAAATTTTATTGGCCACATGCGCCGAATACAACAGGTGCAGACATTACAGTGAAATGCTTACTTACAGCTCTTAACCAACAGTGCATTTATTTTAAACAAAAAAGTAAAAATAAAACAACAACAAAAAAAGTGTTGAGAAAAAAAGACCAGAAGTAAAATAAAATAACAGTAGGGAGGCTATATATATAGGGGGGTACCGGTGTGTGTGTGTGTGCATGCTAGGGGGGCAGTAAGCTGAGGAATGGGGGACCCCTGTAGTTTCAATGTGATCAGGGGGCATGACTGTGCAGGGTGTTAGTGCCGTGCTCTCAACAACACACCTCTACCTGGCAAGACACACACACCTGCCCCCTGGGCTCTCCAACTCCCCAAGACGTTCCCAGAGCTAACTCTGGTCTCCTGTGTACACATTCGGCTTGATGCTCCTATCTTCACACACCTGCCCCCAGGGCTCTCCAACTCCCCAAGACGTTCCCAGAGCTAACTCTGGTCTCCTGTGTACACATTTGGCTTGACGCTCCTATCTTCACACACCTGCCCCCTGGGCTCTCCAACTCTCCAAGACGTTCCCAGAGCTAACTCTGGTCTCCTGTGTACACATTTGGCTTGACGCTCCTATCTTCACACACCTGCCCCCAGGGCTCTCCAACTCTCCAAGACGTTCCCAGAGCTAACTCTGGTCTCCTGTGTACACATTCGGCTTGACGCTCCTATCTTCACACACCTGACTATCACTCTCTAAGGCACTCACATGCTGGGAGGTTTACCTGTGTGCAGAGGCGTCATGCCCATAGGGTGCACAGATTTGTCCTGTAAAAAAAAAAAAAAAGATATATATATATATACAGTGCTATGAAAAAGTATTTGCCCCCTTTCTAATTTTCTCTACTTTTGCATATTTGTGATACTGAATGTTATCAGATCTTCAACCAAAACCTGATATTATTTCAAGGGAACATAAGTGAACAAATAACACAACAATTACATATTTATTTCATAAACAAAGTTATGCAACACCCAATTCCCCTGTGTGAAAAAGTAATTGCCCCCTTACACTCAATAACTGGTTGTGCCACCTTTAGCTGCAATGACTCCAACCAAATGCTTCCTGTAGTTGTTGATCAGTCTCTCACGTCGCTGTGGAGGAATTTTGGCCCACTCTTCTATGCAGAACTGCTTTAACTCAGTGACGTGTGGGTTTTCAAGCATAAACTGCTCGTTTCAAGTCCTGCCACAACATCTCAATTGGGATTAGGTCTGGACTTTGACTGGGCCATTCCAAAACGTCCAATTTGTTGCTTTTTAGCCATTTTCATGTAGACTTGATTGTGTGTTTTGGATCATTGTCTTGCTGCATGACCCAGCTGCGCTTCAGCTTCAGCTCACAGACGGATGGTCTGACATTCTCCTGTAGAATTCTCTGATACAGAGCAGAATTCATGGTTCCTTCTATTAAGGCAAGTCGTCCAGGTCCTGAGGCAGCAAAGCATCCCCAAACCATCACAATCCCACCACCATGATTGACCTTTGGTATGATGTTCGTACTGTGGAATGCAGAGTTTGGTTTGCCTCTCACACTCCTCTCCCCTCCTCTTAATCACTCTTCATCTTTCTCTCTTTTTCAATGTCTTCATTCTTTGTTGAAAGAAGGATTTAGGTTTTCTAAGGAACTGGAGGCCTGTGTTATTACTGTAATTGGACTACAAGATTCGTTAAAAAATTATGTTCAATACGTACATTCAATACTCTCGCTCTCTCTCTCTCGCTCTCTCTCTCTCTCTCTCTCTCTCTCTCTCTCTCTCTCTCTCTCTCTCTCTCTCTCTCTCTCTTTCCATAGAGTGTGTTTAAATGGAATTAGTGTTTTGTTTGTCCTCATGACTTCTATCTAAATCTCCTCTCTATGGCTCCTTCTCTCCGGTGGCCTTGAGGAAACTTCTGGGGTTTACAAAAGCATCTTTGACCCCAACAGCAGGACGTGGCCTTCTGCCTTAGTGGCAGTATGCAGCTAACTTTCTGTTTTGAATTCACCTCATTTTCAGTCCTTTCAGCTCATTCACCTGGACTCAATTATCTTTCAAGGGAACGGCACACACATACGTGTTCGCACGCACACTACATACACACATAACCACACACACAAACACACACACACACACAATACTTTTTAATGTGCTGAATGTCCGCTTCTTGGGCATGGAAGATTTTTAATTACCCCGAGTCCCTATCTTTGAAATACTCGCAGTTACAGAAGTGTGTGTGTGCGCGCGTACAGGTGCACGTGTGTGTGTGTGTGTGTGTGTGTGATTAACTGGTCTGTTAGTCGACAAGTGGCGAGGAGAGGAGCTGGCAGCAGTCCCAGTCTTCCCCCTGGAGAGACACACGTCTTAAGACAGAGAGAAGGAACAGTGCTCTGTCAATGTTTGGCTTTCAGCGCGTGTGTGTGTGTGTGTGTTTGTGCGCGCGTGTGTGTGTGTGTGTGTGTGTGTGTGATTCACTGGGGCTAGTTTCCTGAAAGGCTTGTAGATAATAATTGGCACGTTATTTATTTCGACGTGTTCAGCCCCACAGCAGAAAGAGAATAATGATAGCAGGCTAACATCTATGTTTGACTGTGAGAGAGCGAGAGAGACTGTGGATCTTCAGAAGGCCTGTGTTCTTCCTGTGTTATTTCCCTCCCCATAACAATGTCTGCATTTCCAACCAGATCACCCGTGATACAAATCAAATCAAATTAAAGCAAATCAAATTGTATTTGCCACATGCGCCAAATACAACAGGTGTAGACATTACAGTGAAATGCTTACTTTACAAAGCCCTTAAACCAACAATGCAGTTTTAAGAAAGAATACCCCCAAAAAATCACCAAAAAATACAATATAAAATAATACGAAATAAAAGTAACAAATAATTAAGAGCAGCAGTAACAATAGTGAGGATATATACAGGGGGTACCGGTACCGAGCCAGTATTCGACGTCCATCCATGGCTAAGGACGTCGGGAGATGACGTGGAAACTAGGGGCATCAATGAGCACAGTTACCTTCACAGTTACCTTCACGCAGGTTTTGGTTTTGCTAGGGTGTAAGCATCAGCCTCTGCTTCAAATCCAGCAATAGAAAATTGATTTGGATATTTTTGTTTTAAGCCTATCCTAAACTTTAAACCTTACCATAACCATTCAGTTAATGCCTAACATTAAGAATTTGGAGTTAATGTCTAAACTTAATCCTAACCTTTCAAATTTGGAGTTACTGTCTAAACTTAATCCTAACCTTTCAAATTTGAAGTTAATGTCTAAACATAACCTTAAACACTTCGAAATTTGAAGTTTGGAACAACTTCGAAATTGGACATTTGAGAAACCAACTAGCCAACTAAGGGTTGTTTGGAATAGACTTAAAAACAACTTTCTATCGCTGGGTTCAAACTTGCAACCTTTGATATCAGAGGCAGATGCTTACGCCCATCCACCATCCCCTTCCGCAAAACCCTAGCAAAACTGAAACCTACTTGAAGGTAACAGCGCTCACTGTTGCCCCTAGCGGTCGCTTTCCAAGTCATCTCCCGACGTCCTCAGACATGGATGGACGTCGAATACTGACTTATATCACGGGTGACCTGGCTAGAGAAACATTGATGAACATGAGCTTGTTGTACATTCTAGGACAGACCTCTCTCTCTGTCTCTCACACTCACACACACACACACACACACACACACGACAGAGGAGCGTGACCTTGGTCCAGCCTCCAGGGCTCCAGCAGTTGAAGAGAGAGGCAGAGTGGGCACAGAAGCCTGGCACACCACCCTGCCACCACACACAAACACACACACACACACACACACACACACACAGACACACACACACACACACACTAAGCATTTAGTTTGTACTTTGTATACCATGTATTTCATGTTTATATGACAAATAAACAAACTTTAACACACACACACAAATATAAAACGGCTATTTTCCTTATTGGTTGTAAACATATGACCATCACAGACACAGTCCCCTGTAGCTCAGTTGGTAGAGCATGGCGCTTGCAACGCCAGGGTTGTGGGTTCATTTCCCATGGGGGAGGGGGGCCAGTATGAAAATCTATGCACTCACTAACTGTAAGTCGCTCTGGATAAGAGCATCTGCTGAATGACTAAAATGTAAATAAAACAGATTCGTCTGTTGTGGGTGAGTCTAACTGAACATTTGGTCTGACAATTTTACTAAATTGTGGGATAATTTCTTAGGAAATGATTGAGGTGTATTTTTCCCCTTGAAACTGAATATCATAAAAAAATATATATGTATATTAAGAGGGGAGGGAGAGAGAGAGAGAGAGAGAGAGAGAGAGAGAGAGAGAGAGAGAGAGAGAGAGAGAGAGAGAGAGAGAGAGAGAGAGAGAGAGAGAGAGAGAGAGAGAGAGAGAGAGAGAGAGAGAGAGAGAGAGAGAGAGAAAACACAAAAAAGGAGAGAGAGAAGGGAGGGAGGGATAAAAAGAGAGAGGGATACAGAAGAAGGAACATTTGTGGGGCTACGACACTTTGGAAGGCAGACGCTGCCAGACCACCTGTCTGTGAATCTGCCAGATGTACCACACACAAACACACAAGAGAGATCCAGAGTTGCTCCTGCAGTTCTCTGGGTTCTGGAGTTGCTCCTGCAGTTCTCTGGGTTCCGGAGTTGCTCCTGCAGTTCTCTGGGTTCCGGAGTTGCTCCTGCAGTTCTCTGGGTTCCGGAGTTGCTCCTGCGGTTCTCTGGGTTCCGGAGTTGCTCCTGCAGTTCTCTGGGTTCCGGAGTTGCTCCTGCAGTTCTCTGGGTTCCGGAGTTGCTCCTGCAGTTCTCTGGGTTCCGGAGTTGGTCCTGCAGTTCTCTGGGTTCTCCACTTGGTTTGAGGCAGGAGGTAATAGAGATAGAAAGACAATCCGGATTGTTCCAGACTGTCATCTCTCACAAACACTCCGTTTACCTTTCCCTTGCGCACGCCAGCCGTACACTACACTAGCTACTCCCACTGGCTTCAGAAACATCTAACAAAACGAGAAACAGAGAGAGAGAGAGAGAGAGAAAGGGAGAGAAAGGGACAAATTAGGAGCGAGAGAGAAATATATATAGAGAGAGAAGAGAGAGAAAGAGAGAAAGACAGAGAAGAGAGAGAAAGACAGAAAGACAGAGAAGAGAGAGAAAGACAGAGAAGAGAGAGAAAGAGAGAAAGACAGAGAAGAGAGAGAAAGAGAGAAAGACAGAGAAGACAGAGAAGAGAGAGAAAGACAGAGAAGACAGAGAAGAGAGAGAAAGACAGAGAAGAGAGAGAAAGAGAGAAGAGAAAGGCAGAGAAGAGAGAGAAGAGAGAGAAGAGAGAGAAAGACAGAGAAGACAGAGGAGAGAGAAAGACAGAGAAGAGAGAGAAAGACAGAGAAGAGAGAGAAAGAGATAAAGACAGAGAAGAGAGAGAAAGACAGAGAAGACAGAGAAGAGAGAGAAAGACAGAGAAGAGAGAGAAAGACAGAGAAGACAGAGGAGAGAGAAAGACAGAGAAGACAGAGAAAGACAGAGAAGAGAGAGAAAGACAGAGAAGACAGAGGAGAGAGAAAGACAGAAAAGAGAGAGAAAGACAGAAGAGAGAGAAAGAGAGAAAGACAGAGAAGAGAGAGAAAGACAGAGAAGAGAGAGAAAGACGGAGAAGAGAGAGAAAGACGGAGAAGAGAGAGAAAGACAGAGAAGACAGAGAAGAGAGAGAAAGACAGAGAAGAGAGAGAAAGACGGAGAAGAGAGAGAAAGACAGAGAAGACAGAGAAGAGAGAGAAAGACAGAGAAGAGAGAGAAAGACAGAGAAGAGAGAGAAAGACAGAGAAGAGAGAGAAAGACAGAGAAGAGAGATAAAGACAGAGAAGAGAGAGAAAGACGGAGAGGAGAGAGAAAGACAGAGAAGAGAGAGAAAGACAGAGAAGAGAGAGAAAGACAGAGAAGAGAGATAAAGACAGAGAAGAGAGAGAAAGACGGAGAAGAGAGAGAAAGACAGAGAAGACAGAGAAGAGAGAGAAAGACAGAGAAAAGAGAGAAAGACAGAGAAGAGAGAGAAAGACAGAGAAGAGAGAGAAAGACAGAGAAGAGAGAGAAAGACAGAGAAATCTGTGTTGCCTGCTACTTACCTATTTCCTGCAGTCAAATGACCAAAGCTCCCTCTAGTGGCCTCATGGGTGGAACGTTATTAATATTTTCCTGAATTTCATAATTAATCAACATTATAACAATTTTAAAAAAGTGAAAATCCGGTGTTTCTATGTCAAACGGTTTTGTTGTATTTCAGTCTTCTGTGATGTATATAAAGTGTAATATTGGGATGCAAACTCAAAATGTAATACATTTCAACTCTACATCTGACATGGTACAGGTGTCTTATTTTCTTTAAGCCCATAACCACGTGTGTGAGGTGTATACTTTTGTTTCAAAGTAGATTTGTTTAAGACTACCAAGAAACACTCTGTGTGACCCTGATTTAGCCCACTGCAGTAAAAGGTTAAACAGCATAATGTGTACTAATTGTAGAACATACAATTTAGATGGTACTGTTTAGTAAAAACTAATGCGGTAAGCAACAAATAATAATCTTCCCTCCGTTCGATCATTTTGGTACAGCGCCTCCCCTCAGCTGATTATACCATGTTTGTCAGACACGCGTGGGTCTCGAAGTACGATCCTTTAATAGTATGGAGCGAATTCTACTAGATGAAAAGCCTAAATGAGTATGATATCCTAGTATTTAAAGCACTCCATTTTCGAAATGTAACATACCATAAAATAGAGAGAGAGAGAGAATTGGTTGAGGTTCCAGTTGACAAAGCTTCAAGCCTGCAGAGCAGGATCCTATTCTGGGGCTCTTCTTAGAGCGGGCTAACAGAGATCTCGCCGGTGTGGGCTAACAGAGATCTCGCCGGGGTGGGCTAACAGAGATCTCGCCGGGGTGGGCTAACAGAGATCTCGCCGGTGTGGGCTAACAGAGATCTCGCCGGTGTGGGCTAATAGAGATCTCGCCGGTGTCTTTCTCTCTCACACACACACACACACACACGCACGCACACAAACACACTGTTCAGTTCAGTAAACCACAGTGTATGTTCGTTGAGGTGTCTTCCAGTTGAATAGGGAGTAATGAGCGTGTAGTGGAAGTGATTCTTTCCCTCTCATCCCTCTCTCCTCTCCTCCTCCTCCTCCTCCTCCTCCTCCCCCTATTGCTCTCCTTCTCTCAGGGCTCAGGTGTGGACCACATGCCGCCGGAGATTCACAGCACCCCAACCTCCTTATCCTCTTACCCTAACCCTAATCAGGCCTCGGATTTCCCGGCGGCATCGAAGGCCATGGCCTTGCTGCCATTGTGGCCGATGTGCCCCAATAAACATGGAGTCTATGTTATTTCTGAAGCGGTTAATTCGCTCCGTAGTTTACTTGCACAAATCGTTTTAGCAGAATATCACCTGACTGACAGTGAGAGTTCCTAATTCCTCTAACAGCTGGTTGATGTGTGGAGAGAAACAAGTTGCCATGGCATTGCGCAAAAAAATGAAACCACAGAAAAAAAAACACAGCTGTAGCCCTTTCCTGAGGTCAAATGACCAAATCGACCTCTAGTGGCCTCATGGGTGGAATCGTATTCGTATTTTTCATAATTTCATAATTAATAAAACATTTGTATTTATTTTTTACGCAGATTCTGTGTTTCTATGTCAAACGGTTTTGTTATCTTTCAGTCTTCTGTGATGTATATAAAGTGTAATATTGGGATGCAAACTCAAAACGTAATAGATTTCAACTCTACATCTGACATGGTACAGGTGTCTTCTTTTTTCTTTAAGCCCATAACCATGTGTGTGAGGTGTGTACTTTTGTTTCAAAGTAGATTTGTTTAAGACTACCAAGAAACACTCTGTGTGACCCTGATTCAGCCCACTGCAGTAAAAGGTTAATGGCCTCTATTGAAAAGAGGAGGATCCCAGCTTTACATTAATGTATTATTTATTTCTCAACTCCCAGCTAATATTAAGAAAATGACAGTGTTTTATAGTTGGAGTATCTGACAACGCTTTAGTTAAAAAATGTGCCTTGGGAAGTGCATCTTCACAGCGTTTCCCCTGTATTCAGGCAGGTAGCTTAGTGGTTAAGAGCGTAGTGCCAGTAACCGAAAGGTTGCTGGTTCTAATCCCCGAGCCGACTAGGTGAAAAAAAAAATAAGTAACCAATCGAAAAATAACCCTAATTGCTCCTGTAAATCGCTCTGGATAAGAGCGTCTGCTAAATGACTTAAATGTATTCATTTAGCAACGGCGCACGCTAAAAATATGAAACAGGAAACAATATAGAGTTGTAATGATAATAGTCTTCTGCTAGATGGAAAGGCTTTCCCAAAACCTTCATAATTAAATGTTAACTAGCTACAAAGTAACTTATATCTTATTTTGATATCATGATTATTTCCATCAATCCAGTGGCCATTTGTTTTGTAAACTCCATCACGTGCACTACAGAAACACTGCTAACCAAACAACAGTGCTAGATGCATGCAGTAGAATTAAAGGGTAACTGTACAAAAAAAAAATGCATAGATCTTTCCCAGACCTCAAAAGTGGTCTCCTGATGTGATTTTAGCATTCTTGTGTACTGCAAACATCCAATTACATTGTTTTTCTATGAAAAAAGTTTGATTTTGAAAGCGAAAATCTGAGAGAACTGGGGGAAATCCTGAACCCGAAAATCCCCAAACCCAAACTAAGGAATGGAACACAAAAGGATTGTAAATTTTGAGATTTCTACAGACTCAGGAATAAAAACAACTAATGCTCATGACATATTACTAGACGGGTCCGGTCTGGGCTGTACTTCTACTGGTCTGGTCTGGTCTGGGTCTGGGCTGGTCTGGGTCTGGTCTGGGCTATACTTCTACTGGTCTGGTCTGGTCTGGGTCTGGTCTGGTCTGGTCTGGGACTGGTCTGGTCTGGTCTGGGTCTGGTCTGGTCTGGGCTATAATTCTACTGGTCTGGTATGGTCTGGTCTGGTCTGGGTCTGGTCTGGGCTATAATACTACTGGTCTGGTCTGGTCTGGTCTGGGTCTGGTCTGGGCTATAATTCTACTGGTCTGGTCTGATCTGGTCTGGGTCTGGTCTGGGCTATAATTATACTGGTCTGGTCTGGTCTGGTCTGGGTCTGGTCTGGGCTATAATTCTACTGGTCTGGTCTGGTCTGGGTCTGGGCTATACTGGTCTGGTCTGGTCTGGGCTATACTGGTCTGGTCTGGTCTGGTCTGGGTCTGGTCTGGGTCTGGCCTGGTCTGGGTCTGGTCTGGGTCTGGTCTGGTCTGGGTCTGGTCTGGTCTGGTCTGGTCTGTACTTCTACTGGTCTGGTCTGGGTCTGGTCTGGGTCTGGTCTGGTCTGGGTCTGGTCTGGTCTGGGTCTGGTCTGGGTCTGGTCTGGGTCTGGTCTGGTCTGGGTCTGGTCTGGGTCTGGTCTGGTCTGGTCTGGGCTGTACTTCTACTGGTCTGGTCTGGTCTGGTCTGGTCTGGGTCTGGTCTGGTCTGGGTCTGGTCTGGGCTATACTTCTACTGGTCTGGTCTGGGTCTGGTCTGGTCTGGTCTGGTCTGGGTCTGGTCTGGGTCTGGTCTGGTCTGGTCTGGGTCTGGTCTGGACTATACTTCTACTGGTCTGGTCTGGTTACGCCTAGCCTGGTTTGGTCTGGGTCTGATCTGGCCTGGTCTGGTTTGGTCTGGCCTGGTTTGATCTGGTTAGGCCTGGTCTGGTCCGGTCTGGGTCTGGTCTGGGCTATACTTCTACTGGTCTGGTCTGGTCTGGGTCTGGTCTGGGTCTGGTCTGGTCTGGGTCTGGTCTGGTCTGGGTCTGGTCTGGGTCTGGCATGGTCTGCTCCACTCTGGACCGGCTCTGGTCTGGTCTGGTCCTGTTCTGGTTCATGGCAACACAAAAGAGCTGATCGTGAACTACAGGAAACGAAGGGCCGAGCACGCCCCCATTCACATCGACGGGGCTGTAGTGGAGCGGGTCGAGAGTTCCTTGGTGTCCACATCACGACCTCTCATCACTATGGAGACCATATGGCAAAAACACACTTGCATTCAGGCACATGCATAGTCAGACATGCACACGCACACCGACGCACACACACACACACACACACACACACAGAGGGCAGGTCCATGGAGAATGAGGTACTTGAAGATGCGAATGCTTAATGAGGGAGAAAATCTGTTGTCCCTACGGAGGACCACTTGATTACACATGGGAGCTATGGCAACATACTGTATTTACATTAAACACACACACACACACATACTTTCTTTGGATCCACAATGAACAATTCAGAGTACCAAAGAGAGGTGATACAGTTACTTGCTAGCAGGGTTGGGGTCAATTCGAATTGAAGTCACTCAGTTCA
>NW_025533487.1:710000-720000 GCF_020615455.1 Coregonus clupeaformis | reverse complement strand
GAGAGAGAGTGTGTGTGTTTGTCTAGTCTAGTCTAGGAGTTAGAGGTCAACTGTCTGAGATGAGAAGTACTATGATGAGAAGTACAGTACTATGATGAGAAGTACAGTACTATGATGAGAAGTACTATGATGAGAAGTACTATGATGAAAAGTACTATGATGAGAAGTACAGTACTATGATGAGAAGTACTATGATGAGAAGTACTATGATGAGAAGTACTATGATGAGAAGTACAGTACTATGATGAGAAGTACAGTACTATGATGAGAAGTACAGTACTATGATGAGAAGTACTATGATGAGAAGTACAGTACTATGATGAGAAGTACTATGATGAGAAGTACTATGATGAAAAGTACTATGATGAGAAGTACAGTACTATGATGAGAAGTACTATGATGAGAAGTACTATGATGAGAAGTACAGTACTATGATGAGAAGTACTATGATGAGAAGTATTATGATGAGAAGTACAGTACTATGATGAGAAGTACTATGATGAGAAGTACTATGATGAGAAGTACTATGATGAGAAGTACTATGATGAGAAGTGCTATGATGAGAAGTGCTATGATGAGAAGTACTATGATGAGAAGTACAGTACTATGATGAGAAGTACTATGATGAGAAGTACTATGATGAGAAGTACTATGATGAGAAGTGCTATGATGAGAAGTGCTATGATGAGAAGTGCTATGATGAGAAGTGCTATGATGAGAAGTGCTATGATGAGAAGTGCTATGATGAGAAGTACTATGATGAGAAGTACTATGATGAGAAGTACTATGATGAGAAGTACTATGATGAGAAGTACTATGATGAGAAGTACTATGATGAGAAGTGCTATGATGAGAAGTATGGTGGGATGATCTTCAGTTCCATGAAGGTTACACATGGTCCTCTCTCTGCTAACACACCTACCTGTCTAATCACTTACTAATCTCAGTGTAACCCCCTCCAGGTTTCTGATCACTCCTCCAACCCTACCCACTCAGCTCCTACCCAGATGGTCTCTCTCTCCCGCTACTCTCTCCTCCTCTATCCTATCATCTCTCCCTCTGGTCTCCTGACTCTGCCTCTTCGATCCTACTCTCCCTTTCCGCATCCTTTGATTCTCACTGTCCCCTTTCCTTGACCTCTTTCTCCCGTCTCTCTCCAGATGACATCCTGTGACTAGTGATGTCTGGCCGCCCGATAACCTGCCCACTAGACCCCATCCCCGCCTCCCTTTTCCAGACCATCTCTGGAGAGCTTCTCCCATTCCTCACTTCCCTCATCAACTCATCCCTGACCACTGGTTGCGTCCCTTCTGACTTCTAGACGGGTCACTCAACTGAGATCGCTCTCTTCTGTGTCACGGAGGCTCTCTGCTCTGCCAAAGCTGACTCTCTCTCCTCTGTTCACATCCTCCTAGATCTATCCGCTGCCTTCGACACCGTAAACCATCAGATCCTCTTCTCCACCCTCTCAGGGCTGGGGGTCTCAGGCTCTGCACACTCTTGGATTAGCCAGGTCACCCGTGATGCAAGTCAGTATTCAACGTCCATTCATTACTGAGGACGTCAGGAGATTATGTGGAAACCGGCCACTAGGGGCAACAGTGAGCACTGTTACCTTTAACTAGGTTTGGGTTTTCCTTGGGCACTGTGGACGAGGATGGCGTATGGGTGTAAGCATCTGCCTCTGATTCCAAAGTTTGCAAGTTTGAATCCAGTGATAATAATATAATAATAATATGCCATTTAGCAGACGCTTTTATCCAAAGCGACTTACAGTCATGTGCGCATACATTTTTACATATAGGTGGTCCCGGGGATCGAACCCGTGATATAATGTTTTTTTTTATATTTTTGTTTTAAACCTATTCCAAACCTCAACCCTTATCTTAACTATTCAGAGTTAATGCCTAACCTTAAGAATATGGAGTTAATGCCTGAACTTAACCTGAAACACTTTGACATTTCGATATTTGATGTTTGAGAAACATGGATGAATGTCTAATTCTGACGTGAGACTGTGAGAGCTGTTAGCTTGAATTGCATCCTACCTGGCAGGCCGCTTCTACCAGGTGACGTGGAGAGGATCTGTGTCTGCACCACATACTCTCATTACTGGTGTCCCCCAGGGCTCGGTTCTAGGCCCTCTTCTCTTCTCTCTATACACCAAGTCACTCGGCTCCGTCATATCCTCACATGGTCTCTCCTATCATTGCTATGCGGATGACACTCAACTACTTTTCTCCTTCCCCACTTCTGACACCCAGGTGGCGACACGCATCTCTGTGTGATTGGCAGATATCTCAGCTTGGATGTAGGCCCACCACCTCAAGCTCAACCTCGACAAGACAGAGCTGCTCTTCCTGCTGGGGAAGGCCTGCCCGCTCCAAGACCTCTCCATCACGGTGGACAACTCAATGGTGTCCCCTCCCAGAGTGCAAAGAACCTTGCTGTGACCCTGGACCATGACCTGTCATTCTCTGCAAACATCAAAGCAGTGACTCGCTCCTGCAGGTTCAAACTCTACAACATCCGTAGAGTACGACCTTTCCTAATCCAGGCACTTGTCATCTCCCGTCTGGACCACTGCAACTCTCTGTTGGCTGGCCTCCCCACTTGTGCCATCAAACCCCTGCAATTTATCCAGAATGCCGCAGCCCACATGGTGTTCAACCTTCCCAAGTTCTCCCATGTCACCCCACTCCTCTGCACACTACACTGGCTTCCAGTCGAAGCTCACTTTCATTACAAGACCCTGGTGCTTGCTTGCGGAGCAGCAAGGGGAACTGCCCCTCCCTACCTTCCGGCTATGCTCAAACCCTACACCCCAGCCCGTGCACTCCGTTCTGCCGCCTCTGGTCTCTTGGCCACTTGTCTTTTACTACCAGCACTGACTTTGCTGATAACGTCTTTATTGAGGAGAATGTACTTACTACGACTATGATAAGTGGTTGTCTCCACTAGCTATCTTAAGATGAATTCCCCAACTCTAAGTTGTTCTGGACAAGAGCATCTGCTAAATGACTAAAACATAAAATGTAAATGTTAGTACTATGATCTTCAGTTATATGAAGATAACACATGGTCCTCTCTCTGCTAGCACAGCTGCCTGCTGTTTCTTCACAAAATATCATTATCTTAACCACACTGACCTGGAATAATTAAGGTTACAGAAAAATAAGGAGAGAATTCTTGCCATTGTCTCCTTAAGAGATTCTTGTCTATTTAACTCCTTGTCACACACACACACACACACACACACACACACAGAGGTGCGCACACACACACAAACACACACACACTCTCTCTCTCTCTCTCTCTCTCTCTCTCTCTCTCTCTCTCTCTCTCTCTCTCTCTGTCGGAGTCAGCAGCAGGACTGAGTATCTGAAGCCTAATGGACAGACAGACAAAGTGTCCAACTGTTCCCAACAATGGAGCAGGTGTCTGATTATCACACAGACAGACACAGTTAATGAAACGCAACATGTCCTCAACTTAAAAAACAAACCTAAAGCATTAAGTATGCAAACGGTGCTACCATCTCTCCCCATATCAACTGGCTCTCACAGTCTCACTGCAGAATTAGACGTTTATCCATGTTTCTCCAAACGTCAAATTTCAAAGTTGCTTTAAACGTCAAATGTCAAGGTGTTTTTGACACCCTATGTTGACTCCTCCTTCTCAGTATTGCTCTGTTGCTCCAAACGTCAAATTTAGAAGGTTAAGGTTTAAGGTTTTGGATAGCGTTAAAGTAAAACAATTTAAAACGAGTGTCCATCACTGGGATCGAACACGCAACCTGATCCAGAGTCATGGGACACCACACCTGTAGCAAAACCCAGGCCTACTTGATGGTAATAGTGCTTACTGTTCCCCCTAGTGGCCGGGTTTGAAGGCATCCCCGACGTCCTCAGGACATGGACAGACGCCCAATTTCGAAGTCGCTCTTGAGCGATCTGCCAGCCCAATATCTGTGTCTCTCTCTCCCCATCGTTTCCCCCCTTCTCCCTGTTTGTTTCAGGTCCAGGTGACATTTGGATGTTCCCCCCTCAGGGGTCTTGGAGATGCAAGCATTTCTGGCAGGCAAGCAGAGGGACCCCTACAGAGAGACGGCAGGCAGGGAGAGGGCCGATTGTCCCTCCCTGGGCTTTCTCTAGCTCCCATGGACAACCGTTGCTCACTCAAATACGCACTCACTTACACGAACTACAGAACATGGAATAACGGGATAACTTTTTACCTGACATTTAGAAGTCAACACACAGTAAGAATGCGGGCATTGTTTCAGAGAACAAACACCATCAGCATAAGAAAGATTGAAAGAGAAAACCAGAGTGACACTAGTTTAAGAGCGGATGACTGATAGCACTGAGAAGGTCACTGTTGTGCCCAATTATCACCTTTACCTCTCTCCCCAGGCAGATCGCTCAAGAGAGACTTCGGAGAATCGGACAATCATCGGTATCACACAAGACATGCTTTCAGAGGTCTCTTCACAGTCCCCAGGTCCCTGACTAAATGGAACTCTCCGCCATTCCCAGGTAACTCAAGCTAGCAGTAAAATAACACCTTATGGCACGACGGGGACTGTGAAGACACAGACATTTTTATGCATTTTATATTGTATTTTGCATTGTATTATGGATTGTATAATGTATGTGATACATAATTGGGATACTACTGTGATATGTGTTTTGTCTCGCCTGTAGATTGCTCTGGATGGGAGCGTCTGCTGAGTATCGAAATTGTCATGTAAATGTAGTGCTATGTATATTTATGTATATTATGTATTTTATTTGTTGTGTTGTTTCCTGTTTGGACCCCAGGAAGAGTAGCCCCTGCCTAGGCAGCAGCTACACTACATGAGCAAAAGTATGTGGACACCTGCTCGTCGAACATCGCATTCCTAAATCATGGGTATTAATATGGAGTTGGTCCCCCCTTTGCTGCTATAACAGCCTCCACTCTTCTGGGAAGGCTTTCCACTAGATGTTGGAACATTGCTGCGGGGGACTTGCTTCCATTCAGCCACAAGAGCATTAGTGAGGTCGGGCACTGATGTTGGGAGATTAGGCCTGGCTCGCAGTCGTCATTCCAATTCATCCCAAAGGTGATCGATGGGGATGAGGACAGGGCTCTGTGCAGGCCAGTCAAGTTCTTCCACACCGATCTCGACAAACCATTTCTGTTTGGACCTCGCTTCGTGCATGGGGGCATTGTCATGCTGAAACAGGAAAGGGACTTCCCCTTTCTGTTACCACAAAGTTGGAAGCACAGAATCGTCTAGAATGTCATTGTATGCTGTAGTCGTTAAGATTTCCCCTTCATGGGAACTAAGTGGCCTAGCCTGAACCATGAAAAACAGCCCCAGACCATTATTGGTCTGGGGCCAGTTTTGCACCACTCCAGCCAAGGCTTGGCATTGCGCCTGGTGATCTTAGGCTTGTGTGCGGCCGCTCGGCCATGGAAACCCATTTCATGAAGCTCCCGACTAACAGTTCTTGTGCTGACGTTGCTTCCAAAGGCAGTTTGGAACTCGGTAGTGAGTGTTGTAACCGAGGACAGACGACTTTTACGTACTACGTGCCTCAGCACTCGGCGGTCCCGTTCTGTGAGCTTCTGCGGCCTACCACTTCGCGGCTGAGCCGTTGTTAATCCTAGACGTTTCCACTTCACAATAACATAACTTACAGTTGACCGGGGCAGATCTAACAGGGCAGAAATGTGATGAACTGACTTGTTGGAAAGGTGGCATCCTATGACGGTGCCACGTTGAAAGTCACTGAGCTCTTCAGTAAGGCCATTCTACTGCCAATGTTTGTCTATGGAGATTGCATGACTGTGTGCTCGATTTTATACACCTTTCAGCAACGGGTGTGGCTGAAATAGCTGAATCCACTAAAATGAAGGGGTGTCCACATACTCGTGTATATATAGTGCAGGGTTGCCCAACCCTGTTCCTGGAGAGCTATCCTCCTGTAGGTTTTCGTTCCAACCCCAGGTGTTACTAACCTGATTCATCTTATCAATCTGCTAATTATTAGAATCAGGTGTGCTATATTAGCGTTGGAGCAAAAACCTACAGCTCTCCAGGAACAGGGTTGGGCAACAGTGTATCAAAGTTAATATATCGATGGGGATTAAACGCACTGACATGGCCACTACATTACAACTGAGGATCAGGATGGCTGCCGTTTTATCAGGATGGCTGACGTTTTATCAGGATGGCTGCCGTTTTATCAGGCTGGCTGCCGTTTTATCAGGATGGCTGCCGTTTTATCAGGATGGCTGTCGTTTTATCAGGATGGCTGCCGTTTTATCAGGTTGGCTGCCGTTTTATCAGGCTGGCTGCCGTTTTATCAGGATGGCTGCCGTTTTATCAGGATGGCTGCCGTTTTATCAGGATGGCTGCCGTTTTATCAGGATGGCTGCAGTTTTATCAGGATGGCTGCCGTTTTATCAGGATGGCTGCCGTTTTATCAGGCTGGCTGCCGTTTTATCAGGATGGCTGCCGTTTTATCAGGATGGCTGCCGTTTTATCAGGTTGGCTGCCGATTTATCAGGCTGGCTGCCGTTTTATCAGGATGGCTGCCGTTTTATGGACTCTTAACCAACCGTGCTATTTGGTTTTTTTTTTTTTTCGCATTGTTTGTAACTTATTTTGTACATAATGTTGCTGCTATCATCTCTTATGACCGAAAAGAGCTTCTGGATATCAGAACAAATACTTTTTCTTTAATGAATCGGACGAGAGGGATTTGCTCCAGACAACCGACAGGGCCCTCATCCCCGTCATTCGCAGTAGAAAGAAAAAGAGATATCGCGGAAGGAGATCGGGGTGCCTGGTAAGGAGCCGGCGATGAGTGGCTAATCTGCCTTTGCCATCGATACTATTGGCTAACTTACAATCACTTGATAATAAAGTGGACGAACTACAAGCATGTATATCCTACCAATGGGACATTAAAAACGGTAATATCTTATGTTTCACCGAGTCGTGGCTGAATGAAGACATGAATAACATACAGCTGGCGGGTTATACACTGTATCGGCAGGATAGAACAGCAGCCTCTGGTAAAACAAGGGGTAGTGGTCTATGTATAGTTGTTAACAACAGCTGGTGCACGATATCTAAGGATGTCTCAAGGTTTTGCTCGCCTGAGATAGAGTATCTCATGATACGCTGTAGACCACACTATCTATATTCTTCGTAGCTGTCTATTTACCACCACAAACCGATGCTGGCACTAAGGCCGCACTCAATTAACTGTATACAGCCATAAGCAAACAGGAAAACGCTCATCCAGACTTTAATGCAGGGAATCTTAAATCCGTTTTACCTCATTTCTACCATCATGTTAAATGTGCAACCAGAGGAAAAAAACTCTAGACCACCTTTACTCCACACACAGAGACGCATACAAAGCTCTCCCTCGCCCTCCATTTGGCAAATCTGACCATAATTCTATCCTCCTGATTCCAGCTTACAAGCAAAAACTAAAGCAGGAAGCACCAGTGACTCGGTCAATAAAAAAGTGGTCAGATGAAGCACATGCTAAGTTACAGGACTGTTTTGCTAGCACAGACTGGAATATGTTCCGGGATTCTTCCGATGGCATTGAGGAGTACACCACATCAGTCACTGGCTTCATCAATAAGTGCATCGATGACATCATCCCCACAGTGACTGTACATACATACCCCAACCAGAAGCCATGGATTACAGGCAACATCCGCACTGAGCTAAAGGGTAGAGCTACCGCTTTCAAGGAGCGGGACTCTAACCCGGAAGCTAATAAGAAATCCCGAACCATCAAACAGGCAAAGCATCAATACGGGACTAAGATCGAATCGTACTACACCGGCTCTGATGCTCGTTGGGTGTGGCAGGGCTTGCAAACTATTACAGACAACAAAGGGAAGTACAGCCGCGAGTTGCCCAGTGACACGAGCCTACCAGACGAGCTAAATTACTGCTATGCTCGCTTCGAGGCAAGTAACACTGAAACATGCATGAGAGCATCAGCTGTTCCGGACGACTGTGTGATCACGCTCTCCGTAGCCAATGTGAGTAAGACCTTTAAACAAGGCCGCAGGGCCAGACGGATTACCAGGATGTGTACTCTGAGCATGCGCTGACCAACTGGCAAGTGTCTTCACTGACATTTTCAACCTCTCCCTGTCTGAGTCTGTAATACCAACATGTTTCAAGCAGACCACCATAGTCCCTGTGCCCAAGAACACTAAGGTAACCTGCCTAAATGACTACCGACCCGTAGCACTCACGTCTGGTCATGGCTCACATCAACACCATTATCCCAGAAACCCTAGACCCACTCCAATTTGTATACCGCCCCAACAGATCCACATATGATGCAATCTCTATTGCCCTGGACAGCTCAGCGTTCAAAACTATAGTGCCCTCAAAGGTCATCACTAAGCTAAGGACCCGGGGACTAAACACCTCCCTCTGCAACTGGATCCTGGACTTCCTGACGGGCCACCCCAGGTGGTAAGGGTAGGTAACAACACATCCACCACACTGATCCTCAACACGGGGGCCCCTCAGGGGTACGTGCTCAGTCCCCTCCTGTACTCCCTGTTCACTCATGACTGCATGGCCAGGCACGACTCCAACACCATCATTAAGTTTGCCGATTACACAACAGTGGTAGGCCTGATCACCGACAACGACGAGACAGTCTATAGGGAGGGGGTCAGAGACCTGGCCGTGTGGTGCCAGGACAACAACCTCTCCTTCAACGTGATCAAGACAAAGGAGATGATTATGGACTACAGGAAAAAGAAGAGGACCGAGCACGCCCCCATTCTCATCAACGGGCTGTAGTGGAGCAGATTGAGAGCTTCAAGTTCCTTGGTGTCCACATCACCAACAAACTAACATGGATAGTAAGTATAGACCGGAAGTAGAGGCCTGGGCGTTGTTGTTCACTAATTTACTCCAAGTAGGGAAAGGATGGTGGGGTTGAAAAGTAATAAAGGGGAATATATATATAAAAAATAAAAAATAAACATGGGGGATTGGAAGTGATGCAGACAATTACATTGATAGAAGATACAATCTATCTGCAATATTAAGCTGATCCATAAAAAAAACATAAAAAAACAAATAAAAAAAAACATGGTCAAAGCACACCAAGACAGTCGTGAAGAGGGCACGACAAAACCTATTCCCCCTAAGGAGACTGAAAAGATTTGCCGTGGGTCCTCAGGTTCAACAGCGGCACCATCCTGAGTGGTTGCATCACTGCCTGGTATGGCAACTGCTCGGCCTCCAACCGCAAGGCACTACAGATGGTAGTGTGTACGGTCCAGTACATCAATGGGGCCAAGCTTCCTGCCATCCAGGACTTCTATACCAGGCGGTGTCAGAGGAAGGCCCTATAAATTATCAAAGACTCCAGCCACCCTAGTCATGGACAGTTCTATCTGCTTCCGCACGGCAAGCGGTACAGGAGCGCCAAGTCCAGGTCCAAAAGGCTTCTTAACAGCTTCTACCCCAAAGCCATAAGACTCCTGAACATCTAATCAAATGGCTACACACTCTTTTACGCTGCTACTCTCTGTTTATTATCTATGCATAGTCACTTTAACTCTACTATGCACATATTAACTCAACTACCTCGACTAACCGGTGCCCCCGCACATTGGCTCTGTACCGGTACCCCCTGTATATAGCCTCCCTACTGTTATTTTTACTGCTGCTCTTTAATTATTTGTTACTTTTATTTCGTATTATTTTATATTGTATTTTGTGTGTGATTTTTTTGGGGGTATTCTTTCTTAAAACTGCATTGTTGGTTAAGGGCTTGAAAGTAAGCATTTCACTGTAAGGTTGTATTTGGCGCATGTGACAAATACAATTTGATTTGATTTGATTTGTTGGAAAGGTGGCATCCTATTACGGTGCCACGTTGTTGAAAGTCACTGAGCTCTTCAGTAAGACATTCTACTACCAATGTTTGTCTATGGAGATTGCATG
>NW_025533487.1:672500-707500 GCF_020615455.1 Coregonus clupeaformis | reverse complement strand
GTTGAGGTCGGGGGATTGTGGAGGCCAGGTCATCTGATGCAGCACTCCATCACTCTCCTTCTTGGTCAAATAGCCCTTACACAGCCTGGAGGTGTGTTGGGTCATTGTCCTGTTGAAAATCAAATGATAGTCCCACTAAGCCCAAACCAGATGGGATGGCGTATCGCTGCAGAATGCTGTGGTTGCCATGCTGGTTAAGTGTGCCTTGAATTCTAAATAAATCACAGACAGTGTCACCAGCAAAGCACCCCTACAGCATAACACCTCCTCCTCCATGCTTTATGGTGGGAAATACACATGCGGAGATCATCCATTCACCCACACGCGTCTCACAAAGACACAGCGGTTGGAACCAAAAATCTCTAATTTGGACTCCAGACCAAAGGATACATTTCCACCGATCTAATGTCCATTGCTTGTGTTTCGTGGCCCAAGCAAGTCTCTTCTTCTTATTGGTGTCCTTTAGTAGTGGTTTCTTTGCAGCAATTCGACCATGAAGGCCTGATTCACACAGTCTCCTCTGAACAGTTGATGTTGAGATGTGTCTGTTACTTGAACTCTGTGAGGCATTTATTTGGGCTGCAATTTCTGAGCCTGGTAACTCTATTGAACTTATCCTCTGCAGCAGAGGTAACTCTGGGTCTTCCTTTCCTGTGGCGGTCCTCATGAGAATCAGTTTCATCATAGCGCTTGATGGTTTTTGCGACTGCACTTGAAGAAACGTTCAAAGTTTTTTAAATGTTCCGTATTGACTGACCTTCATGTCTAAAAGTAGTGATGGACTTTCGTTTCTCTTTGCTTATTTGAGCTGCTTGCCGTAATATGGACTTGGTCTTTTACCAAATAGGGCTATCGTCTGTATACCCCCCCCCCCCTTGTCACAACACAACTAATTGGCTCAAATGCATTAAGAAGGAAAGAAATTCCACAAATGAACTTTTAACAAGGGTCACCTGTTAATTGAAATGCATTCCAGGTGACTAACTCATGAAGCTTGTTGAGAGAATGCCAAGAGTGTGCAAAGCTGTCATCAAGGCAAAGGTTGGCTAGTTGAAGAATCTCAAATATAAAATATATTTTGATTTGTATCTTTTTTGGTTACTACATGATTCCATATGTGTTATTTCATAGTTTTTATGTAGTTACAATGTAGAAAATAGTTCTTAAAAAATAAAGAAAAACCCTTGAATGAGTAGGTGTTCTAAAACTTTGGACCGGTAGTGTATGTGTTTAGATGTGTGTGGCAGTGTTAAGTAGGACACCACACTGAGAGACAGACACTGGAGACAGTTCTCCCTCCTGTCGGCCCTTCCTGCCAAGCAGGTGAGCTATAGTGTACACTCATCTCTTGTGCCAGGTCCTTAGTGTACACTCGTGTGTGCACTGTCCCAGGTGGCAGACACACTATGTGCCTTTGTGTGTGCAAAGAAAGGGGGAATATGAAGAAAGAAAGAGATCTGAAACACAAGATGTATACCATCGACTTCCTCCATCAGGGGGAGGAGAGTAGGAGGAGGAGGAGGAAGGGACCTTTCCTTGGTGAATACTCATCTCCATTGCCAGGCCTTTAGCATTCCAGGTGCCAGCCTCGCTCTCAGCCACAATCTGTGTCTTTGTATCTCAATGAAAGAGAATGGATCTAAAGCACAAGAAATACACCAGGGAGAAGGAGAGGAGAGGAGGAGGAGAGGAGAGGAGGGGAGAAGGAGGAGGAGGAGAGGAGAGGAGGGGAGAAGGAGGAGGAGGAGAGGAGAGGAGGGGAGGAGGAGGAGGAGGAGAGGAGGCAGTGGCCTTTCCTTTCTCTCATTGGTCCATCCAGCATTTCTCCTCCTTTCTTTACGTTCCATTCTTCTCTCTATTCTCCTTCCTTTCACGCTCTTCCATCCTCTCGCTCTGTCTCTCTCTCTCTCTCTCTCTCTCTCTCTCTCTCTCTCTCTCTCTCTCTCGCTCTATGTCTCTCTCTCTCTCTCTCTCTCTCTCTCTCTCGCTCTCTCTCTCTCTCTCTCTATGTCTCTCTCTCTCTCTCTCTTCCATCCTTCTATTTCTCTCTCTCTCTCTCTCTCTCTCTCTCTCTCTCTCTCTCTCTCTCTCTCTCTCTCCCATCCTCCCCCTCTCTTTCTCTCTCTCTCTCCATTCTTTATTTTCCCTCCATCCTCTCCTCTCTGTGGTCCTGTCTTTCTCTGCTCTCCAAGTGGATGGATCTTCTCCTCTCTGTGGTCCTGTCTTTCTCTGCTCTCCAAGTGGATGGATCCTCTCCTCTGGTCATTGCTTGGGGAGTTCTGTCAAATCTAGGCCACCTCTAAGAACAAAACAGAGCCATGGGCACACGTTTACCTTCTCTTTGTCTCTCTCCAAGAGCTGAAAACAGAAAACACACAGAACACCCAAACAACACAATCAATCATTCAGTAGCGGTGATAAAATCACTGGGGAAGCCAAGCCAGAAAAAATTTGCAATATTACAACCTATGTGTTATGATAATTGCATTGTTTGCTATATAACCTGTTAGTTTATATGCATTGCGACCATGATGAATAGGCCTGAGGTCGAGACATTAAGACACAGTGGCAGAATAAATTCAACCACACATTTGCTTCATTACAAAACCGTAGAGCAACATCTGTCCGGTGAAGTCCACAAAGCATATTACATGTAACAAACAGTTACATGACCTACAGCATGGCCTAACAAGTTCATGCTTCCGGACTAATAAACAACTATTGATTTAGAACCACAGAGACTTACCGCAAGTCGCAAAGAAAACAGGCGCTGCCTCCATTTCAACTTCAACATTATCTAATCACCTATACTTAGTCTATTACATTGACAACTAAAATATACCAAAAACGATTTAGTCCAATTACATAAGCAAAATATGATGTGGCTGTCCATGGTAGCCTACTGATTTGTGTGTGTGTGTGTGTGTGTGTGTGTGTGTGTGTGTGTGTGTGTGTGTGTGTGTGTGTGTGTGTGTGTGTGTGTGTGTGTGTGTGTGTGTGTGTGTGTGTGTGTGTGTGTGTGTCATTTTGCAAGTAGAAAAAAACATGTTGACTCACACTTGTAGAGAAACACCAACGCCATCCTCCACTTTTTCATGTTGCCTAAACTGTCTATGACTCTGTCTTCCAGTAAATGGTCTATGACTCTGTCATACAGTACACTCTTTTTATTGTTGTTGTCCTAGGCTACATGGCTAAAATGCTTGCTCGCTAGCCTAACTTCCTTTCATGGGCAACTATGAGCCAGCTAGTTAACATTAGCCTACTACATCTAGCTACATGTTTAACTTCCATCCTCTCAGGCCCGGGGCACAATATATGAATTTATGGTTTGTCGGATCAGAATTGCCGTTATAATCAATGGCCAGTACGGAGAATTATGTAAAACCACAAGTCCAATCCCTATTTCTTATTATTCTTTAGTTTTTTTTAATGTTTGTTGTGAGGTAAATATTTCCTGTGAAGCATATTGCGTTGCGTTCCATGTCTGAAATGTGCTGGATAAGTTAAGCTTGATTCGATCTGATTATCTCCATGTCACGGGCATTGAAGGACGGGTCAGACCAAGGCGCAGCGTGAAATGCATACATGTTTACTATAACGATAAACACACGAACAAAACAACGTAACGTGAAGTCCTCAGGCTAAACACAATACAAGCCTCCACACGGAACAAGATCCCCACAACTAAGGATCGCAAACAGGCTACTTAAGTATGATCCCCAATCAGAGACAACGAGCGACAGCTGCCTCTGATTGGGAATCACACCCGGCCAAACATAGAAACACAATACCTAGAATGTGAACATAGAAATAATAACATAGAACTCCACACCCTGACTCAACATACAAGAGTCCCATAAGTCAGGGTGTGACACTCCATCCATGGCTAATTTTAGCTAGCTAGCCGCCGGAGGACAAAGACAATGAGATGCAACAATTCAAATGTTTTCTGTCAGTGATATTTGGCTTCTGATGTGATATATTTTGGTTTGAAGCCAAATCCGAACTGGTTTCCCTTTACACTTGTTTTGGTGTGCCAGGACCATTCACAGCTGAGCTCACTCAGTTTAGCTCAACGCTTATTGGCTATTATTTTTTTGATTTTTATTAACCAAGTGCTCGCTGGCTTCCCTTACATTCAATGCAACGGGGTGGCAACAGTGTCATACTCTTTTTGACCAGACAGCATCAGATAGATGGGCTACACATACAGAGACAGAGGGGGCGCTGTTCCACTCGCTCGGATGCTTTCTCCGGTGAGATACATTCAGCCTCTTGCGAATTGAAGGAACATTATGAAACACAGAGAGACAAAAGATACATAATTTTTTACGTTTTTTTCATGGATTTATTTTTTGGGGGTAAGCCTGGCTTCCCTTGGCACCCATGAATACATGCCAATGCAATCATTCTCTCTCTCTCGCTCTCTCTCTCTCTCTCTCTCAAAATCCTATTTTCCCTAACCCCTTACCTTAACCCTAACCCTAATTCTAACCCTAACCCCTAAGCTTAAAATGCATTTTTTCCTTGTGGGGACCAGCGAAATGTCCCCACCTGTCACAAATGTCCTTGTTTTACTATTCTTGTGAGGCTTTTTCTGTCCTTGTGATGACTTCTGGTCCCCACAAGGATAGTAAACAAAAAAACACACACACACACACACACACACACACACACACACACAGGGCACGCTGAGATCATCCGTTTGAACTGGTAGATGGAAGGAGGGAGCGGAGGGATGCAGGGACGGAAGGAGAGATGTATGAAGGAGAAGAAAGAGGTCTTTAATGTGTCTTGTAAGGTCAGGGAGGGGTGAGGGAGGGGGAAAGGTTAAGGGAAAGGTTAGGATGATTTATTTAGTGTTCACACCCACACACATACACACATACACACACTTACATTTGATATTTTAATCATTTAGCAGATGCTCTTTTCCAGAGCGACTTAAAGCCTTACAATTGCTTGCTACCTTAGAGTTTTAGGGAAGGACAGTGGGGGATAGTCAAGTACACTTCTCTATACAACACTGATGACTGTAGAGAACTCAGTTAAACCACTAGAGTACACTTCTCTATACAACACTGATGACTGTAGAGAACTCAGTTAAACCACTAGAGTACACTTCTCTATACAACACTGATGACTGTAGAGAACTCAGTTAAACCACTAGAGTACACTTCTCTATACAACACTGATGACTGTAGAGAACTCAGTTAAATCACTAGAGTACACTTCTCTATACAACACTGATGACTGTAGAGAACACAGTTAAACGACTAGAGTACACTTCTCTATACAACACTGATGACTGTAGAGAACTCAGTTAAACGACTAGAGTACACTTCTCTATACAACACTGTGCTGACTGTAGAGAACTCAGTTAAACCACTAGAGTACACTTCTCTATACAACACTGATGACTGTAGAGAACTCAGTTAAACCACTAGAGTACACTTCTCTATACAACACTGATGACTGTAGAGAACTCAGTTAAACGACTAGAGTACACTTCTCTATACAACACTGTGCTGACTGTAGAGAACCCAGTTAAACCACTAGAATACACTTCTCTATACAACACTGTGCTGACTGTAGATAACTCAGTTAAACCACTAGAATACACTTCTCTATACAACACTGATGACTGTAGAGAACTCAGTTAAACCACTAGAGTACACTTCTCTATACAACACTGATGACTGTAGAGAACTCAGTTAAACCACTAGAATAAAAGTGTTAGGGGAGCATCATAAAACTGTCACACCCTGATCTGTTTCACCTGTCTTTGTGATTGTCTCCACCCCCCTCCAGGTGTCTCTCATCTTCCCCCATTATCCCCAGTGTATTTATACCTGTGTTCTCTGTTTGTCTGTTGTCAGTTCGTTTTGTTTCGTCAAGCCTACCAGCGGTTTTCCCCCTTGCTCCTGTCTTTCTCAAGTTCCTGTTTTCTAGTTTTCCCGGTTTTGACCATTCTGCTGACCCTGACCCTGAGCCTGCCTGCCGTTCTGTACCTTTTGGACTCTGATCTGGATTACTGACCTCTGCCTGCCCTTGACCTGTCGTTTGCCTGCCCCCTGTTTTTGTAATAAACTTGTGTTACTTCGACACTGTCTGCATCTGGGTCTTCTCCTGAAACGTGATAAAAATTGTTAAATCAAGTACAGGCTTAACTGAATGAACAACAGAGACAGAATGCAATATGGAATTTTATTTAATAGTTTGGGGTATGGCCTTGTCCCTGAGGAATGCTCTTCGGAGCCAGGTGCTGATGACAGGTAGTTCTTTGCTGGGCAGCTGGCATCGAAACCCCCAAAAATAAATAAGTTGCTCATCAGGGAGAAGGGACACAGTGGAGCAACGGTTGGATCTAAAGATTGAAGAGGAGATAAAGAGATTTAAAAGAGATGGATGCAAAGACTATAACAAAAGTGCAATTATGCTGTAACGGAAAGTATTGTATTAAATGTTTATTAATGCAAGCGCGATGAGCGCAGGATTCTACCCAACCACGCATGCCGTAATGCGATATGTATGATTAACATGAAACGCTAGCTGACTGTTGAACCCAATAGTGCATGCCAAAAATGCGGCCAAATGGCGAGTCTCTAACTTCTTCTCGGGGAAACCTAGTCGTGGAGGAATCCCCTGGATCACCTGGGAGTGGGGTGTGGATCGATTCGCTGGGACAAGGGACGTATCCTCTACCTCAGGGGAGGTTTCGGTGTCTGACATGACTTAAACAACACAGAAAGCAGAGAACGTTGTTCGAAAATGTTGCTGAAAAACAGCAAGTGAGAGAACATGGGTAAATTGACTTATAAATACTTCCCAAGGTTGAGATAGAGGAAAGTGATAATTGCAAGAGTGAGCCCATAGGTTAAACAGCAGTGAGCCCATAGGTTAAACAGCAGAGAGTCCATACGTTAAACAGCAGTAGGTTAAACAGCAAAGAGTGAGCCCATAGGTTAAACAGCAAACCGTGTGGAATGTGCATTATTGTGCCGTGCTCATAGGCTAAAGGTCAATAGGTGAATGACATTCCCCATGTGGCTAATAGGTAGGAAAATAAATGATACGCTGATGATGATACTGTATGTTTGAAGTCATTCCCACTATGACCATATAATAGGAAACAGAGGGAATTGTGTTATGCTGCTTGATGAAGTTAAACGAGCATTCAGACCAGCCTTCCTGGTTGAACATTCGTAAATGACATAACATTTATAAAATATTTAACAGTACCACGATCATGAATATTCCTTTTGTCATTCTAAGAAATGTGTCCACTGCTGTCACCAGACACTCCCACAGCATGCACACGCACACGCACACGCACACGCACACGCACACGTTAGGAGGAGAGAGAGGGGTGGAGAGGGGTGGAGGAGAGAGAGGGGTGGAGAGGGGTGGAGGAGAGAGAGGGGGTGGAGAGGGGGGGAGGAGAGAGAGGGGTGGAGAGGGGTGGAGGAGAAAGAGGGGTGGAGAGGGGTGGAGGATTGAGAGGGGTGGAGAGGGGGTGGAGGAGAGAGAGGGGGTGGAGAGGGGTGGAGGAGAGAGAGGGGTGGAGAGGGGTGGAGGAGAAAGAGGGGTGGAGAGGGGTGGAGGAGAGAGAGGGGTGGAGAGGGGTGGAGAGGGGTGGAGGAGAGAGAGGGGGTGGAGAGGGGTGGAGGAGAAAGAGGGGTGGAGAGGGGTGGAGGATTGAGAGGGGTGGAGAGGGGTGGAGGAGAGAGAGGGGTGGAGAGGGGTGGAGGAGAAAGAGGGGTGGAGAGGGGTGGAGGATTGAGAGGGGTGGAGAGGGGTGGAGGAGAGAGAGGGGTGGAGAGGGGTGGAGGAGAGAGAGGGGTGGAGAGGGGTGGAGGAGAGAGAGGGGTGGAGAGGGGGTGGAGGAGAAAGAGGGGTGGAGAGGGGTGGAGGAGAGAGAGGGGGTGGAGAGGGGTGGAGGAGAAAGAGGGGTGGAGAGGGGTGGAGGAGAGAGGGGTGGAGAGGGGTGGAGGAGAGAGAGGGGTGGAGAGGGGTGGAGGAGAAAGAGGGGTGGAGAGGGGTGGAGGATTGAGAGGGGTGGAGAGGGGTGGAGGAGAGAGAGGGGTGGAGAGGGGTGGAGGAGAAAGAGGGGTGGAGAGGGGTGGAGGATTGAGAGGGGTGGAGAGGGGTGGAGGGGAGAGAGGGGTGGAGAGGGGTGGAGGAGAGAGAGGGGTGGAGAGGGGGTGGAGGAGAGAGAGGGGTGGAGAGGGGTGGAGGAGAAAGAGGGGTGGCCCTGAGGCATGTTTTCACTGACTGAGAAGAGAAAGAAAGAGAGAGAAAGACAGTGTGTAAGTGACAGTGCCAAGTCCCCCTCCCTCCCTTCCTCCCTCCCTCCCTCCCTCCCTCCCTCCCTCCCTCCCTCCCTCCCTCCCTCCCTCCCTCCCTCCCTCCCTCCCTCCCTCCCTCCCTCCCTCCCTTCCTTCCTTCCTTCCTTCCTTCCTTCCTTCCTTCCTTCCTTCCTTCCTTCCTTCCTTCCTTCCTTCCTTCCTTCCTTCCTTCCTTCCTTCCTTCCTCCCTCCCTCCCTCCCTCCCTCCCTCCCTCCCTTCCTTCCTTCCTTCCTTCCTTCCTTCCTTCCTTCCTTCCTTCCTTCCTTCCTTCCTTCCTTCCTTCCTTCCTTCCTTCCTCCCTTCCTTCCTTCCTTCCTTCCTTCCTTCCTTCCTTCCTTCCTCCCTCCCTCCCTCCGTCTCGCTGCAGGCCCCACTAGCCCTCTGTCTGTGCCGACCTTGGTGGCCCGTTTGGGAGGTAGACAGGGGCCTGTGTAAGAAGGCCATGGGGTGGGAGGGGGGGGGTGTCCTGCTGGTGCTGGGCTGGTGGTCAGGCTGGTGCTGGCCTCTACGCCTGGAGGACTGTTGGCTGTCCTTCAGGATTCCTTCGCTCCTCTCCTCCCTCTCTCCCTTCTCTCCTCTCTCCCTCTCTCCCTCTCTCCTCTCCCCTCTCCCTCTCTCCTCTCCCCTCTCCCTCCAGTCCTTTCCGGCCCTCACAACCTCACTCTGGCGGGGGTACATATGTGCTCTTTCACCCCTCTCCTCTTACCCAGGCCATGGCTACATATGTTGTGAAGGTGGGTACTATCTGTGTGTGTGTGTGTGTGTGTGTGTGTGTGTGTGGCAGATGGCAGACCCTGAGGCCTCGGCTGGTGAGACCAGTGTTCATTTCCTCAGTTCACCCTTTGTTTCTGCTTAGAGGGCCACAAGACCACTCAACAGAGCAGAAGATATTATTCCGGTCATGGAGAGAGAGAGAGAGAGAGAGAGAGAGAGAGAGAGAGAGAGAGAGAGAGAGAGAGAGAGAGAGAGAGAGAGAGAGAGAGAGAGAGAGAGAGAGAGAGAGAGAGAGAGAAAGAGAGACAGACAGACAGACAGAGACAGAGAGAGATAATCATTTTATAGTCTAAACACAGTAAGAATACAAGCTTATTATTTTTCTGAACTTTGATGAGTGAATTACTGTGTTAGAACAATACAGATGTTGGTTTTGAGACATGAGGAGGAATTAAATAAACATTTTATTATTATAAACATTTATCTTTTCTGTTTCTGTCTTGTCATGGACCAACAACACCACCACTACTGTCAGCAGCTTCTCTACTTCCTATGGCGACTGAAGAAATCTGCCTCTCCAAAAACTACCGCTGCACCATTGAGAGCATCCTCACTGGTTGCATCACGGCCTGGTACAGGAATTGCTCCGTCCACGACCGCAAGGCCCTCCAGTGCGTGGTGAAGACGGCCCAGGACATCACTGGGACCGTGCTCCCACCAATCCAGTACATCACTGGGACCGTGCTCCCACCCATCCAGGACATCACTGGGACCGTGCTCCCACCCATCCAGGACATCACTGGGACCGTGCTCCCACCAATCCAGTACATCACTGGGACCGTGCTCCCACCCATCCAGGACATCACTGGGACCGGTGCTCCCACCCATCCAGGACATCACTGGGACCGTGCTCCCACCCATCCAGGACATCACTGGGGCCGTGCTCCCACCCATCCAGGACATCACTGGGACCGTGCTCCCACCCATCCAGGACATCACTGGGACCGTGCTCCCACCCATCCAGGACATCACTGGGACCGTGCTCCCACCCATCCAGGACATCACTGGGACCGTGCTCCCACCCATCCAGGACATCACTGGGACCGGTGCTCCCACCCATCCAGGACATCACTGGGACCGGTGCTCCCACCCATCCAGGACATCACTGGGACCGTGCTCCCACCCATCCAGGACATCACTGGGACCGTGCTCCCACCCATCCAGGACATCACTGGGACCGGTGCTCCCACCCATCCAGGACATCTACTAGAAACGGTGCCTGAGGAAGGCCCGCAGCATCATCAAGGACCCCAGACACCCTCCAGCCACGAGCTGTTCTCTCCCTTACTGTCCGTTAGATGGTATCGGAGCAGGAGGTCTGATACCAACAGGCTCAGAGACAGTTTCTATCTACAAGCCATCAGACTGCCGAACACTTGAACTGGACTGACCACCCCGCTCTGATTCTCCTGCACCTTCAGCACACATGCGCTCACTCATGCACACACCCACACAGACATACACACACACATATACATTCATGCTACACACACATCACATACTGCACATGTAATACACTGACCCCCCCAATACACGTGTAAATATTGGACTATAAATTGTGCCTTCCTGTATTATACTGATGCTTAAATGTCTATTCTATTCTACTGAGCCATTTACTTTATGTTCGTATTCTTATCTTTCATTATTTCTTATTGTTGTTGAGAAGGAACCTGCAAGTAAGCATCTCATTGGACGGTGTATACA
Organism: Coregonus clupeaformis; assembly: GCF_020615455.1. Lineage (NCBI taxonomy): Eukaryota > Metazoa > Chordata > Actinopteri > Salmoniformes > Salmonidae > Coregonus > Coregonus clupeaformis. Next base: position 696,670 of record NW_025533487.1, on the reverse strand, counting down.
CCATGCCTATCCCGTACATACGACTAATAAACCTTGAAACTTGAAACTCTGCTTGTTGAACGTTTTTTCCAAGCCACGACACAGAGAGATAGAGCTCTTTGAAAATGTTAACCAGACGAGCAGGAAGAGGGTAGGAGAAGCTGGTGAGATGACGTGTTCTAGGTTCTCCTTCAGATGACGTGATAGACAGTGTCTGGACTGCTTTGGGTGATTACATTTCACTTCCCTATGTTATGAAATACATTTTACCCAAGACAAATATGATTATTTATGTTCTGAATCATTCAGTGGGTTCTTTCTCTAAAATGTCATTAACATTATTTCCAAAAAAATCTGATTTCGCAATCTAATACGTCCCATAATAAGCACCAAGCTCTGCTGACATAACGGGTGCAGGTTTCTCATAACAACTTTTGAGAATTGTACATTTTGTGGTCGTCGTTTTCAAAGTTGTTTCCGTGGGTCGCAATAAGCTAAATTAGCATGAAACGAGCTGAATTAAATATAAAAGCTTTGAAAATAAAAAGCTTGGTAGACACTCAGTTTGCTCCGTTGACATTTACAGAGATACGCTTGTTTTTGTGAGAAATCTTTGAAAAATAACAGGAATTTCGAATTATATGAAAAGGGTATACTAAAATATGAAAATAAAATCGATATCCATCTTACCTCTATATTGTTTTATGTCCTAGAGAATCGACAAGAAAGATGACAAATTCAACAAGAAAGTGATCCTGTCAGTGTCGTAGTAAATATATAATGTTATAGCTTGGTCTGACTAAAATCTTGTGCATGACCCATCTTGTGTTGGGCCTTTGTATTTAATACAATGCACAAAAGACTTCTATCTTGTCAGCCTTATCAGCAGGTGGCTATGGACAACACCCACGCCATAGGTCTCTCAGTTCTTCCAACTCACGAGTTCTTGCTCTGAGGACACACACACACACACCCACACACACACACACACACACATCATCACTGATAAACACACACACACACACACACACACACACACACACACACACACACACACACACCACTGATAAACACACACACACACACGCACCACTGTTAAACACACACAAACACACACACACACAAAAACCCCCCTTCTCTTAGGCTGAACATCTGAAGACAGAGAACCCGACTCAGAGCCAATGCAACAGTGACACTAGCCTGGAGGTGACATCGCCCAACTCATCAGGACCAATCAGAAGATCAGAACTACTAGAATCAACCTACTTCATTTTATTGTATAAAATGTCAGCACACAATGTTTAGGGGCTCTCTCTCAGATATCTCCCCTACGAGATTGACGAGCGGGTCCGTGCACGCTATTTACAGATATCTTTACCTCTGAATAAACTGCCTTATATTATACAATTATCCACCTTGTCCGAAAGTCTCTACTTGGTCTCCGTTCTCCAGTAAACTTGTGATCATCAACAAAATTGGTAGCAGAGGATGGTTTTCTAACTCTGAATTCGGTCCATAAAAGTTGATAGAGACAGGAGACAAGTAAGAGACGGATCAGAAATACGGGTGACCTGTTCGCAGGAGCAGCCGGGAATCCAGCTCGCCTCAGGAAACTGATCTAAACGGACGTCAATACAAAGGTAAGCAGAACCTGTTAAAGCAAAATCTGCATATTGTATTGTAGGATAAACCAAATTAAGATCAGTAGTACTGAGCGTGAGTATGGATTACCGTTAAATTTATAACATATCTATTATGACTCAAAAGGCATATATGTAAAGATATCTGAATTCTTTAGGTTTTTACTGTTGAAATGTGACTCTAGGTGAGGAGTCTAGTTACAGAGGTTGTGGTTCACGAGAGAAGGACCCTTTTATTTTTACTGTTGATATCTGAAATCTTAGGTTTTTACTGTTGAAATGTGACTCTAAGAGAAGAAGTCTAGTTACAGTGGTTCACAAGAGAAGGACCGACTTTTATTTTCTGTTGAATTGTGGCTTTCTAGTGAGGAGCCTATTTACAGAGGTTTGGTTCACAAGAGATGGACCCTTTTATTTGATCCACAAGAGAAGGATCTGGTGACTTGATAAAAGATTCAGATAGTCGGGTTGAGTTAATTCCGTGAGAATCCAAGTCCAGAAAAGGTTCTCCCGACTAGACGCCAGTTGAATGGTTTAAACGACTGGGAGTCTCCTTGAGGAGAATCAATAAAATAAAATAAAAATACAAGTTCAGATAGTCGGGCAATGGTTGGCTTGGCACTCAACTAGATGTACTGTGAGGAACTCAAACTGAATTCGTGTGTTGATGTTGATATGTAAATGCAAAATGTAAATGTTGAAAGTGTTAACCTGAATGTTGTGTAAGATTGGCCGTTTCATGAGACTAACTAGTTGATAACTTTTAAGAGGACCACCGAGTCCTATTTTGCCTGTTATGCAGCCGCTGCGCTAAAAGCTGACTTGAACTTTTTCCCTCTTGTGGTGTTGGTATTTCCTAAATTCCTAAAAATAAATTGATAATTATTTTAGGAGCGCTCGAGTTTGCTAATATATTCTTCCAAAAGGGCGATTCTGATACCTTTTGGGAAAATATATAATAACTCGAATACCTGAAAAACAATAATAACTTTTGCAAAATAATTCCCAAAATTAAATTGATAATTATTTTAGGAGCGCTCGAGTTTGCTAATATATTCTTCCAAAAGGGCGATTCTGATACCTTTTGGGAAAATATATAATAACTTGAATACCTGAAAAACAATAATAACTTTTGCAAATAATTTCTAAAATTAAATTGATAATTATTTTAGGAGCGCTCGAGTTTGCTAATATATTCTTCCAAAAGGGCGATTCTGATACCTTTTGGGAAAATATATAATAACTCGAATACCTGAAAAACAATAATAACTTTTGCAAATAATTCCTAGAATTAGATTGATAATTATTTTAGGAGCGCTTGAGTTTGTTAATATATTCTTCCAAAAGGGCGATTCTGATACCTTTTGGGAAAATATATAATAACTCAAATACCTGAAAAACAATAATAACTTTTGCTAATAATTCCTCAAATTAAATTGATAATTATTTTGGGAGCGCTTGAGTTTGTTAATATATTGTTCCAAAAGGGCGATTCTGATACCTTTTGGGAAAATATATAATAATTCGAATAATTGAAAAACAATAATACCTTTTGCAAAATAATTCCTAATAATAAAGTATTGAACATTGTTTGTGTACGAGGGTGGGACATCAGAGATAAGTCTCAGTCAGCGCCAAGAATACATTGCTGGATTCGGCCAGTGACGGGCTAAGTGCACCAAGATAGTCTAAAAACTGTATAACCATGGCAACCACTACCGTCCCAAAACTCAAATTTAATGAATATCTAGATCAAAAAATACAGGATAGAGCGGGAGGGAAAGAACAGTATAAGACAGTAAAGAAAGTGTGGGAGGGAGTGAAACTCAAATGGACACAGGCAGGTTACTTTAGCGGGGTGCCCCGTCTAAAGGGCAACTCACCTCTATGGAGAAAGAGCTAGGGGAGGCAGTGAAGGAAGGAACAGAAAGTGAAGTGGAAAGGAATAAGTCTCACTTATTCAAGAAGGAAGGGACTAAACACAGAGAGAGAGCAGAGGCTGAGCTAAGGATAGGTACGTGGGCAATTGAGGAAACACGACGAGCACACCCATACAAGAAACCAGACATGATGGGTGTGGTGATTGAACCCACAACTGAGACAACACCAATAGTGGGGACACAGTCCATGAGTGACATACCAGCGCCCTCAGCACCACTGTATCCGACCCTGCATCAGGAAGCGAAGAGCACACCACCCGCATACACACCCACTCCTCCAACTAACCCTTATAACCCATTCCTAAGTCCTGCAGTGGTACAAGCGCCTGTGTTCGTGGTGCAAGGAGGACACCTAGAGGGGAACATGGCACTAAGACCATACCATTGCTCTTCCAATGGGGCCCTTCCAATTTGAAGCATCAATTCCTATATTGTCCCAACTGTCCAATCAACCTATTAGGAAGGGACCTATTGTGCAAACTGAAATGTTCAATCTACCTTACCGAAAAGGGTGTGGAGGTTTCCATTGATCCCATTACCTCCACACCAGTTCATCCAGTTAGGGTGCTGATGCTACCCATCATCCCAACCCCAGTGCTCTCCCTGACCCAAGAAATATACTGGTTGAAGTGCATCGAATCCGGCCAAGGAACCCCTGAGGTTCAATTCAAGTTCAACCAGCTGAGACAACTCATTTACACATTTCACCCATACAAGACTCCTCAAGCTCGAAATACACTGTACACTTAATGTGACTGACAATGATGTCAACCCATATACCGATGACTGGGATGAAAACATGATGCACCTGACACCAACAATCAGATGTTGTACCATAGTGTGTGGACAAGAAGGAGTGGCTGCTCCGGTTATCCTACCTTCCCATTTGAAATCCTGGTACCTACTGGGCGAAGAATCTGCTCCCCATGTTACACTGGCAGTTGGACACGGTTTTGAGGCAAGGAGCCTTGGGCCTATGATCAGAAGAGCATCCAAACTCCAGTGGGAACCCACCCAAACTCCAGGAATAACCAAAGCCACCACTGAGAACATGTGGAGGTTTATGACAGTTGACACAGAGGAACATTGCCTTCCTGAACGTTTGACTCTCCCAAGACACCATGGTAAACCTTACACAGACCACCCCTCATCACAAGCACTGCTTTCCACCATTGATGAAGGCATATGGACACACACCCCATTTGATGTTGGACAACTACAGGTGGCACCAGTCACCATCACCTTACTCAACCCTGATCAAATTCCTATCTACCGAACACAGTACCGTCTGAAACCTGAACAGACCATGGGGATCAAACCAACCATAGATGGGTTGTTGGGAGCTCGTGTCATATATCGCACTGTGTCTCCATGGAACACACCAATCTTACCAGTCTTGAAAACAGGAGGCGAAACATACCGGATGGTACAAGACTTCCGAGCAGTGAACGACGTCACTGCACCCATTGACCTACCTGTCCCTGACCCTCACATTACACTGAGTAATCTCTCACCAAAACACCAATACTTCACCGTTGTGGATCTGGCTAATGCCTTCTTCAGCATTCCACTGGATGAGGCTTCACAGCCTCTCTTTGCCTTCACATATGAACATCAACAGTATACGTATTCGGTTCTTCCACAGGGTTACAGGTGTTCTCCCGGAATCTTCAATCATATCCTAAAGACACACCTGGCCGAATTGAAAATCCCTGAAGGAGTGATACTCATCCAATATGTAGATGACCTTTTGCTGGGGGCTCCCACATCTGATCTCTGTCTACAAATGACAAAAACCCTACTTGACTTCTTGGCTGTCAAAGGCTACAAGGTCAAAATGAGCAAAGTCCAGTCCTGTCGCAGAACTGTCCTTTTCCTTGGCAGAGAAATCTCAGGAGAAGGTGCTGGTCTCTCGAAATCCCACCGAGATTCCATACTCCATCATCCACGTCCCATCACAGTGTCAGGCATGTTGTCCTTCCTGGGGTTGACAGGGTACAGCCGTACCCACATCCCTGACTACACATCCAGGACTGAACCACTGAGAGAAATAGTGAGAGAAGCAGGACCAAGAAACTTACACTCCTCACTTACCTGGACACCTGAAGCAACAACAGCATTTGCTCTCCTAAAAACCGATCTCTCGGTGGCAGCAGCTCTGACAGCACCCGACTACAAAAACAAATTTCATCTTGATGTTTCTGAAAAGGAGGGGTTCACTTCTTCCATCCTTTTTCAGAAACAAGAGGGGGAGAGAAGAGTACTGATGTATCATTCCTCTAAGTTGGACCATATTGAAGCAGGTCAGACAACATGTTCCAGGTACGTGGCTGCAGTGGCAAAAGCTATTGAAAAAACCGCCCACCTGGTAATGTGCCACAAATTGGAAATCCATACGCACCATGGGGTTGCAGCATATCTGATGAGCAAGGAATTCACGTTCAGCGCTGAAAGAAAGAACAAAATACAGAATAAATGCACACAATCACACATTACTTTTGTCAACACCGACAAAAACATGGCAGACGCACTCAATGCAGAAGAAGGGTTGGCACACTCCTGCGAAGAGAGGGCGGCACAGGAACTGAAACTGCGACCAGACTTGGGAAACGAACCCCCTTACCAATCCTGATCTATGGTTGTACACCGATGGATGCTGCTATAGAGGAGAAGAAGGGAACATAGCAGCATATGCAGTGGTACAGCAGCTTCCAGACGGGTCACACGTGACCCTGGAATCAGACATCATCCCACAACCTGCCTCAGCCCAACTAGCCGAGATCATTGGTTTGACTCAAGCCCTGGAAAAGGCTGAAGGAAAGACTGTGAACATCTACACTGACTCAGCATATGCTCATGGAGCAGTCCATACAGATGGACCACAATGGGTCAGACGTAACTTCACCACAACAGGAAACCTTCCGATCAAACACAAGGCACAAATGGAGAGACTGATAAAAGCAGTCTCACTACCTGAGCAGGTGGCCATCATGAAGTGCAAAGGACATCAGCAACTCAAGAACAAAGTCAGCGAGGGAAATGACGCAGCTGACAAAGCAGCCAAGAAAGCTGGGGGCTACACTCCAAGACAGATGGTGCTGCAGACTCAACCAGCTAGAACAGAACTCACAGACCAACACATAAAGGAACTACAATTCACAGCGGGCCCGTATGAGCACTCGGTATGGGGACAGAATGGAGCCACCAAAGGACCTGATGAACTTTGGAGATGCCATGACGGCAGGTTGGTGGCCCCAGCTAATCTCTGTCCCGAGCTGATACGTGAGGCTCATGGGCCCCACCCATGAAGGGAAACTCAAAACTTTACAGAAGGTTTCCCATATTTGGTGGCACCCACACATTAAGGACATGACAGACTTGTTTTGTGATGAGTGCAGCATTTGTGGCAGCCACAACCCAAAGAAACCTTTCCAAACACCCATGGGTTCATACCCAGTACCTAATGCATGTTTTCAGGACATTAGCATAGATTACACTGACATGGGGGCTGATAATGTAACTAATGGGAAAAGGTACTTATTGGTAATGGTAGATCGATTCTCCAAATGGGTTGAGGCAATACCAACAACACGTGAGGATGCCAGGTCGGTCATTAAGTGGCTGCAGACTGAACTCATACCAAGGTATGGGGTTCCAAGACAAATCCGATCCGACAACGGGTCCCATTTCAGTAACCAACACCTGAGACAGGTGGAGGAGAGGTTCGGCATTGTGCACAAGTTTGGGTCTGTGTACCGGCCGCAATCTCAGGGCCTCGTGGAACGTGCCAATCAAACTTTGAAGGCTAAGATAGCCAAGGTATGTGCAGGTTCAAAGTTGACGTGGGTTGAAGCTCTGCCCCTGGCGTTGATGGCCATGAGAGCCTCTCCAGGAGCAGGCACCCATCTCTCTCCACATGAGATTATGACTGGTAGAGTCATGCCTGGTCCACCAAGGGAGGGAGGTCATATGCCCGCCCTTGATGTACAACAAATTGTAATGTCTGAATATGTGAGAAAACTAACGGAACTCTCTGCAGCTCTCTCCAAACAGATTCACAAGGTCCAAGAGGGGGAGCTGACGGGAGATCCGGCGCCGCTGAAGGTAAAAGTTGGTGACTGGGTGAGGGTTAAGGTCCACAAGAGAAAGTGGCAAGAACCCAGGTGGACTGGACCGTACGAAGTGAAGGAGGTTACTTCACACTCAGTCCAGGTCAAAAGGTAAATTGGGCGCACCTTGGCACCACCTTACACATTGCACACCAGCACCAACTCCTTCCAGAACTTTGACTGAGGTCAGGGCTGACTTGAGCGCCCTAAATTCGGCACCAAATACAGAGGCTCCTAGTCTGTGAGAATGTGGAGGAGACTCTCATTAACAGAGACTGGAGGGCTTCGCCCTGGGAGGAGACATAGACCTCCCTGGGAGAGACTGGGTATCTCTGGTCCCTTGTTTGTTATTTTCATTATAGTCACTGGAGTTTCCATGGGAACTTTCACATGGCTAATACAGCAACCAGCACATCCACATACTAATATCACTAGTCCTAATAATATCACATCTCACGCCACCGTCAGAACAAACACCCATACCTTACGAAAACGACATGTTTTAAATAGCGACCAAAACTGTACTACCAACCAAATTAGAAGTACCACCCTATGTATCCCTATAAATACTACCACCACTGTCACCGTCCCTTGGGGAATGTTGGAAAGTACTGGGCAGAATGAAAACAGGAAGTTATGGCAAGTCCAATATCATTGGTACATGACATTGGGGGGTTTGGATAAATGGTCCTGGAAAAACCTAGTCGCCGAGACAGGTCCTGATTGGTCAAGTTATTCAACAGGACGGAACGTCTTATTATGGCGAAAGGGACTTACATTGGCCAAAGAACAAAATGGCCTGAAGTTAATTATCCCACCAGGCCAGAGGGAGGGCTGCCAATATTTCATATTGGCTCCATATATGGACACCGGTCCATATAGTCGAAATAGGGCTCCATTTTATATTTACTATTTTAAATGGAACTTGATTGTTTGTTTTGTATCAACACCCGACCCTTCCACTTCTACAATTAAGGACGATAGAAAAAACATTGTGAAACCCACAGGTAGAGGTAGATGGGGACCAATTACCATGGTTACCACTCCACCTACTTTGGATGATGCAATCTTGACCGCTACAGGTGTCTCCGGCCTTTCTAACAACTGGCTCTTGTTGACTGAGGAAGCGGCAAGGGTGACTCATCAGAGTTGTGTGGTTTGTATGGGGGCACGGCCATTGATTATCCCTGCCGCCATCACGCCAGAATGCTTCCTGTCTGTCATGAAACATGACAACCCTTCCGCCAATTGTACACTATGGGACGTAATTCATCCCTTGGTTACTAAAGTAACTAAGAAACCATTTTTTTCCTATCAGGTGGCTAGAGCTAACTTTACCTGTGTTAATCTCACGAAAGGTCTACCATTGTTGGGTATGGTACCTGTTGGATGGTGTCGGTTTATCTATACGCCTAATGCTGAGTTTAAACCTGTTTCCAGGGCTGATGTCTGGTGGTGGTGTGGAGGCGTTCGTCTGTTTGATGGACTGCCTGGAAATGCCACAGGCACCTGTGCACTAGTCTCTCTTTGCTACCAATTTCTGTGTATCCAACAGGTGTTCAGGAGCTGGTGACCCATGTGTCTGACTTAATTCCTACCAGGACCAGGCGCGCTGTGGGCCCTACTCATGGGGACCCAACCTACATTGATGCAATTGGGGTCCCTAGGGGGGTACCAGATGAGTATAAATTGATTGACCAAGTAGCCGCAGGTTTTGAATCTTCATTTTGCTGGTGGTGCACGATTAATAAAAATGTTGACAGAATCAATTATGTCCATTTTAATGTTCAAAAATTAGGCAATTGGACACAACAAGGTTTTGAGGCGGTACATGGCCAGTTGGCTGCGACCTCTCTCATGGCTTTCCAAAATCGTATTGCTGTCGACATGCTCCTGGCTGAAAAAAGGAGGAGTATGTGCTATGTTTGGTGAACAATGTTGTACCTTTATTCCCAACAATACAGCCACAGATGGCAGCTTGACTGTCGCCCTGGAAGGGTTACGAACTCTTAATGGCAAAATGAAGAGCCACTCAGGGGTGGATACTTCAATGTGGGACTCTTGGATGGATGCGTTTGGTAAATATAAACGCTAGTTTCTTCTATACTTGTATCCATCTCTGTTTTTGCTGCAATTCTAGTGCTTTGTGGATGCTGTTGCATTCCATGCATACGGACGCTGACAACCAGGATTATAACCACCGCTATTGATCCACATCCTGCAGATAACGGTCAGATGTTTCCCTTTGCTTGCTATTGACGATGCTGACCAAGGATATCTGGATGATGAATAGCATTTAAGCTTTTGTCACGTCTCTTGTGAGACGTGAAGAGGGGGAATGTAAAACTTTATCTTCTGATAAAGTTTTCCCTATTTTGCAAATTGCAGCTTTAAGCTTTTTGTCACGTCTCTTGTGAGGCGTGAAGAGGGGAATGTAAAACTTTATCTTCTGATAAAGTTTTCCCTATTTTGCCAATTGCACTATTAAGCTTGTGTCACGTCTCTTGTGAGGCGTGAAGAGGGGGAATTAAAACTTTATCTTCTGATAAAGTTTTCCCTATTTTGCCAAATTGCAGCATTTAAGCTTTATGTCACGTCTCTTGTGAGACGTGAAGAGGGGGAATCAAAACTTTATCTTCTGATAAAGTTTTCCCTATTTTGCCAATTACACTGTTAGCTTGTGTCACGTCTTAAGTTTTCCTTCTTTACTGTTACTTGGTCACGTCTCTGGGGAGACGTGAAGAGAGGGATTTGTCGTAGTAAATATATAATGTTATAGCTTGGTCTGACTAAAATCTTGTGCATGACCCATCTTGTGTTGGGCCTTTGTATTTAATACAATGCACAAAAGACTTCTATCTTGTCAGCCTTATCAGCAGGTGGCTATGGACAACACCCACGCCATAGGTCTCTCAGTTCTTCCAACTCACGAGTTCTTGCTCTGAGGACACACACACACACACCCAAACACACACACACACACACACATCATCACTGATAAACACACACACACACACACACACACACACACACACACCCACTGATAAACACACACACACACACACACCACTGTTAAACACACACAAACACACACACACACAAAAACCCCCTTCTCTTAGGCTGAACATCTGAAGACAGAGAACCCGACTCAGAGCCAATGCAACAGTGACACTAGCCTGGAGGTGACATCGCCCAACTCATCAGGACCAATCAGAAGATCAGAACTACTAGAATCAACCTACTTCATTTTATTGTATAAAATGTCAGCACACAATGTTTAGGGGCTCTCTCTCAGATATCTCCCTACGAGATTGACGAACGGGTCCGTGCACGCTATTTACAGATATCTTTACCTCTGAATAAACTGCCTTATATTATACAATTATCCACCTTGTCCAAAAGTCTCTACTTGGTCTCCGTTCTCCAGTAAACTTGTGATCATCAACATCAGTAGTCAGTAGAATCCAGCCAACTGACGAGATGCAATTTTCCAGATTTTTGACAAAATAAATCTCTGGCCTCCATTGATTTAGTCACCCTATTTCTGTCCATCCTACAAGGGCAAAAACTCCAATAACCTTTGAACAGATTATGATAGAGACTTGAGGTTTGGACCATTGGCTTTCTCAGAGGATTATCTACACAATGAAAGAGTGACTGCCTTTAAAAAGCAACAAATCCCTTCGTAAACAGCCTATGTGGTATCGATATGAGACAGAAACCGTTATTCTATCTTCAAAATTGACGACAAAGTGTAAAAGTATAATTTTGGTCATAAAGTCAGTCTCATCTAAAACTGAGTTTGGAATGTCTGTGTGTCACAACAGGTAAATAAAGGTTGGGATTTGATTTGATGATGCCCATTTGCCCACTAACATTGGGTGAACAGCTGCGGGGATTGCTCTCTATCCAATAGCATAGACAGTGAGACAGACATGCCCAGCAGCTCTGATATTGTTTACATAAGACAACACGTCGCACATTTTTTTGTTCTTGAGAAATACTGCACCAAACACCTTAGTTAGATGTAAAATTGCGCAAATAAAACATCCTCGGCAATAATGTCTACATTAATTACAGATTTCTTGAGTTATCTTAGATTCATTCTGGGATATTTGAGGAAGTGAAAAAGGCTTCAGTGTCTCGTGGGGGACAAACATAATTAACCAAACGTGGGATCAATCAGGAAACACCTCCACGTGCCAATCAGCGTGTTCAGTGGCTCTCTAACATACTATTGGACCCATTGGTGAAAATATGCTTTTTTTTATTGGACACCCTAGTATATGATGTCCCTTTAGACCTTCCTCACACAAATAAGACAGGAGGAGGAGGAAGAGGAGGACGAGGAGGAGGAGGAGTAGGAGGAGGAATAGGAGAAGGAGGAAGAGGCAGAGCAGGAGGAGGAGGAGGAGGAAGAGGATGAGGAAGAGAGCAGGAGGAGGAAGAGCAGGAGGAGGAGGAGGAAGAGTAGGAGGAGGAGGAGGCGGAGGAGGAGGAAGAGGAGGAAGAGGAAGAGGAAGAAGAAGAGCAGGAGGAGGAGGAGGAAGAGGAGGAGGAGGAGGAGGAGGAAAAGGAGGAAGAGGAGGAGGAGGAAAAGGAGGAAGAGGAGGAGGAGGAGGAGGAGGAGGAGGAGGAAGGGAAGGAAGAGGGAAATGGCGAAAGGAGGGAAATATGTCTCTTTTGCCCTTCCTAACACTCTGATTTCTTCTGCTGTTACAGAGAACACTCCTGAACACGCTCACAAGCCTCTAGGCCAGCTGCCACACACACACACACTCCTGAAGATGCTCGCAGGGATGGGCCAGCTGCCACACTCTAAATGATACGCCACTCCGTCACTCCTTATACCCCCTCTGTCTTTCTCTGACACACACACACACACACACACACACACACACACACACACACACACACACACACACACACACCTCGCAGGTATGGGCCAGCTGCCATGGTCTGAATAATAGACGTTTGACTGTGTAGCCATCATTTAACCAGGCAGCGAAGCGAGCCAGCAGAGGCAGATAAGGACTTGGCAGAGGGACTCACTGATGTCTCAATCTAGCCAGCTGGCTTAGAGGCTTTCCCCTTCAATCTAGCCTGCTCCTTAGAGGCTTTCCCCTTCAATCTAGCCTGCTCCTTAGAGGCTTTCCCCTTCAATCTAGCCTGCTCCTTAGAGGCTTTCCCCCTCAATCTAGCCTGCTCCTTAGAGGCTTTCCCCCTCAATCTAGGGTGGAGGGACGGAAGCAATATTACCAACACTGTGCTACACGCGGAGGGAACACGCTTGACCATTGATACTCTCGTGTCCGGGATGGCTAAAAGGCCCTCCATTCAGCAAATCAGATCACGCCTCCATCCTGCTCCTCCCTGCCTATAGGCAGAAACTTAAACAGGAACACCCATGGTAAAGGCTGTTCAGTGTTGGTCTGACCAATCGGAATCTATGCTTCAAGACTGTTTTGATCACACGGACTGGGAAATGGGAATAGTATCGACGTACAGTGGGGAAAAAAAGTATTTAGTCAGCCACCAATTGTGCAAGTTCTCCCACTTAAAAAGATGAGAGAGGCCTGTAATTTTCATCATAGGTACACGTCAACTATGACACACAAAATGAGAAAGAAAATCCAGATAATCACATTGTAGGATTTTTAATGAATTTATTTGCAAATTATGGTGGAAAATAAGTATTTGGTCACCTACAAACAAGCAAGATTTCTGGCTCTCACAGACCTGTAACTTCTTGTTTAAGAGGCTCCTCTGTCCCCCACTCGTTATCTGTATTAATGGCACCTGTTTGGACTTGTTATCAGTATAAAAGACACCTGTCCACACCCTCAAACAGTCACACTCCAAACTCCACTATGGCCAAGACCAAAGAGCTGTCAAAGGACACCAGAAACAAAATTGTAGACCTGCATCAGGCTGGGAGGACTGAATCTGCAATAGGTAAGCAGCTTGGTTTGAAGAAATCAACCGTGGGAGCAATTATTAGGAAATGGAAGACATACAAGACCACTGATAATCTCTCTCGATCTGGGGCTCCACGCAAGATCTCACCCCGTGGGGTCAAAATGATCACAAGAACGTTGAGCAAAAATCCCAGAAACACACGGGGGGACCTAGTGAATGACCTGCAGAGAGCTGGGACCAAAGTAACAAAGCCTACCATCAGTAACACACTACGCCGCCAGGGACTCAAATCCTGCAGTGCCAGACGTGTCCCCCTGCTTAAGCCAGTACATGTCCAGGCCCGTCTGAAGTTTGCTAGAGTGCATTTGGATGATCCAGAAGAGGATTGGGAGAATGTCATATGGTCAGATGAAACCAAAATATAACTTTTTGGTAAAAACTCAACTCGTCGTGTTTGGAGGACAAAGAATGCTGAGTTGGGGGGGTGCTGCTAGGGGAGTTTAGCCCATAAGGGAGGGCTGCTAGGGGAGTTTAGCCCATAAGGGTGGCTGCTAGGGGAGTTTAGCCCATAAGGGTGGCTGCTAGGGGAGTTTAGCCCATAAGGGAGAGTTGCTAGGGGAGTTTAGCCCATAAGGGAGGGCTGCTAGGGGAGTTTAGCCCATAAGGGAGGGCTGCTAGGGGAGTTTAGCCCATAAGGGTGGCTGCTAGGGGAGTTTAGCCCATAAGGGGGGGCTGCTAGGGGAGTTTAGCCCATAAGGGAGGGTTGCTAGGGGAGTTTAGCCCATAAGGGAGGGCTGCTAGGGGAGTTTAGCCCATAAGGGAGGGCTGTTATGGGAGTTTAGCCCATAAGGGAGGGCTGCTAGGAGAGTTTAGCCCATAAAGGGAGGGGGGGGGGCTGCTAGGGAAGCTTAGCCCATAAGGGAGGGCTGCTAGGGGAGTTTAGCCCATAAGGGGGGGCTGCTAGGGGAGTTTAGCCCATAAGGGAGGGGTGCTAGGTGAGTTTAGCCCATAAGGGAGGGCTGCTAGGGGAGTTTAGCCCATAAGGGAGGGCTGCTAGGGGAGTTTAGCCCATAAGGGAGGGCTGCTAGGAGAGTTTAGCCCATAAGGGGAGCTGCTAGGGGAGTTTAGCCCATAAGGGGGGCTGCTATGGAGCTTAGCCCATAAGGGACGGCTGCTAGGGGAGTTTAGCCCGTAAGGGGGGGCTGCTAGGGGAGTTTAGCCCATAAGGGTGGCTGCTAGGGGAGTTTAGCCCATAAGGGGAGGCTGCTAGGGGAGTTTAGCCCATAAGGGAGGGTTGCTAGGGGAGTTTAGCCCATAAGGGAGGGCTGCTAGGGGAGTTTAGCCCATAAGGGAGGGCTGCTATGGGAGTTTAGCCCATAAGGGAGGGCTGCTAGGAGAGTTTAGCCCATAAGGGGAGGGGCTGCTAGGAAGCTTGGCCCATGAGGGAGGGCTGCTAGGGGAGTTTAGCCCATAAGGGGGGCTGCTAGGGGAGTTTAGCCCATAAGGGAGGGTTGCTAGGAGAGTTTAGCCCATAAGGGAGGGCTGCTAGGGGAGTTTAGCCCATAAGGGAGGGCTGCTAGGGGAGTTTAGCCCATAAGGGAGGGCTGCTAGGAGAGTTTAGCCCATAAGGGGGGCTGCTAGGGGAGTTTAGCCCATAAGGGGGGCTGCTATGGAAGCTTAGCCCATAAGGGAGGGCTGCTAGGGGAGTTTAGCCCATAAGGGGGAGGGCTGCTAGGGGAGTTTAGCCCATAAGGGAGGGTTGCTAGGAGAGTTTAGCCCATAAGGGAGGGCTGCTAGGGGAGTTTAGCCCATAAGGGAGGGCTGCTAGGGGAGTTTAGCCCATAAGGGAGGGCTGCTAGGGGAGTTTAGCCCATAAGGGGGGGCTGCTAGGGGAGTTTAGCCCATACGGAGGGCTGCTAGGGGAGTTTAGCCCATAAGGGAGAGCTGCTAGGAGAGTTTAGCCCATAAGGGAGGTTGCTAGGGGAGTTTAGCCCATAAGGGAGGGCTGCTAGGGGAGTTTAGCCCATAAGGGAGGGCTGCTAGGGGAGTTTAGCCCATAAGGGAGGGCTGCTAGGGGAGTTTAGCCCATAAGGGGGGCTGCTAGGGGAGTTTAGCCCATAAGGAGGGCTGCTAGGGGAGTTTAGCCCATAAGGGGGCTGCTAGGGGAGTTTAGCCCATAAGGGGGGCTGCTATGGAAGCTTAGCCCATAAGGGAGGGCTGCTAGGGGAGTTTAGCCCGTAAGGGGGGGCTGCTAGGGGAGTTTAGCCCATAAGGGTGGCTGCTAGTGGTGTTTAGCCCATAAGGGAGGGCTGCTAGGGGAGTTTAGTCCATAAGGGAAGGCTGCTAGGGGAGTTTAGCCCATAAGGGTGGCTGCTAGGGGAGTTTAGCCCATAAGGGAGGGCTGCTAGGCGAGTTTAGCCCATAAGGGTGGCTGCTAGGGGAGTTTAGCCCATAAGGGAGGGCTGCTAGGGGAGTTTAGCCCATAAGGGAGAGCTGCTAGGGGAGTTTAGCCCATAAGGGAGGGCTGCTAGGGGAGTTTCGCCCATAAGGGATGGCTGCTAGGAGAGTTTAGCCCATAAGGGAGGGCTGCTAGGGGAGTTTAGCCCATAAGGGAGAGCTGCTAGGGGAGTTTAGCCCATAAGGGAGGGCTGCTAGGGGAGTTTAGCCTGTAAGGGGGGCTTCTAGGGGAGTTTAGCCCATAAGGGAGGGCTGCTAGGGGAGTTTAGCCCATAAGGGGAGGGCTGCTAGGGGAGTTTAGCCCATAAGGGAGGGCTGCTAGGGGAGTTTAGCCCATAATGGAGGGCTGCTAAGAGAGTTTAGCCCATAAGGGAGGGCTGCTAGGGGAGTTTAGCCCATAAGGGTGGCTGCTAGGAGAGTTTAGCCCATAAGGGATAGCTGTTAGGGGAGTTTAGCCCATAAGGGATGGCTACTAGGGGAGTTTAGCCCATAAGGGTGGCTGCTAGGGGAGTTTAGCCCATAAGGGAGGGTTGGTAGGGGAGTTTAGCCCATAAGGGAGGGCTGCTAGGGGAGTTTAGCCCATAAGGGAGGGCTGCTAGGGGAGTTTAGCCCATAAGGGGGGCTGCTATGGAAGCTTAGCCCATAAGGGAGGGCTGCTAGGGGAGTTTAGCCCGTAAGGGGGGGCTGCTAGGGGAGTTTAGCCCATAAGGGTGGCTGCTAGGGGTGTTTAGCCCATAAGGGAGGGCTGCTAGGGGAGTTTAGCCCATAAGGGGGGGCTGCTAGGGGAGTTTAGCCCATAAGGGGGGCTGCTATGGAAGCTTAGCCCATAAGGGAGGGCTGCTAGGGGAGTTTAGCCCGTGAGGGGGCTGCTAGGGGGAGTTTAGCCCATAAGGGTGGCTGCTAGGGGAGTTTAGCCCATAAGGGTGGCTGCTAGGGGTGTTTAGCCCATAAGGGAGGGCTGCTAGGGGAGTTTAGTCCATAAGGGAGGGCTGCTAGGGGAGTTTAGCCCATAAGGGTGGCTGCTAGGGGAGTTTAGCCCATAAGGGAGGGCTGCTAGGCGAGTTTAGCCCATAAGGGTGGCTGCTAGGGGAGTTTAGCCCATAAGGGAGGGCTGCTAGGGGAGTTTAGCCCATAAGGGAGAGCTGCTAGGGGAGTTTAGCCCATAAGGGAGGGCTGCTAGGGGAGTTTCGCCCATAAGGGATGGCTGCTAGGAGAGTTTAGCCCATAAGGGAGGGCTGCTAGGGGAGTTTAGCCCATAAGGGAGAGCTGCTAGGGGAGTTTAGCCCATAAGGGAGGGCTGCTAGGGGAGTTTAGCCTGTAAGGGGGGCTTCTAGGGGAGTTTAGCCCATAAGGGAGGGCTGCTAGGGGAGTTTAGCCCATAAGGGGGGGCTGCTAGGGGAGTTTAGCCCATAAGGGAGGGTTGCTAGGGGAGTTTAGCCCATAAGGGAGAGCTGCTAGGGGAGTTTAGCCCATAAGGGAGGGCTGCTAGGGGAGTTTAGCCCATAAGGGAGGGCTGCTAGGGGAGTTTAGCCCATAAGGGAGAGCTGCTAGGGGAGTTTAGCCCATAAGGGATAGCTTATAGGGGAGTTTAGCCCATAAGGGGGGGCTGCTAGGGGAGTTTAGCCCATGAGGGGGGGCTGCTAGGGGAGTTTAGCCCATAAGGGAGGGCTGCTAGGGGAGTTTAGCCCATAAGGGGGCTGCTAGGGGAGTTTAGCCCATAAGGGGAGGGCTGCTAGGGGAGTTTAGTATGTATGTAGGGGTAAAGTGACTATGCATAGATAATAAACAGCGAGTAGCAGCAGTGTAAAAACAAAGGGAGGGGGGCGGCATTTGATTCAATGTAAATAGTCTGGGTAGCCATTTGATTAATTATTCAGCAGTCTTATGGCTTGGGGGTAGAAGCTGTTAAGGAGCCTTTTGGACCTAGACTTGGCGCTCCGGTACCGCTTGCCGTGCGGTAGCAGAGAGAACAATCTATGACTTGGGTGACTGGAGTCTTTGACAATTTTTGGGGCCTTCCTCTGACACCGCCTGGTATAGAGGTCCTGGATGGCATGAAGCTTGGCCCCAGTGATGTACTGGGCTGTACGCACTACCCTCTGTAGCGCCTTAAAGTCAGATGCCGAGCAGTTGCCATACCAGGCGGTGATGCAACCGGTCAGGATGCTCTCGATGGTGCAGCTGTAGAACTTTCTGATGATCTGGGGACCGGTGCCAAATCTTTTCAGTCTCCTGAGGGGGAAAAGGTGTTGTCTTGGTGTGTTTGGACCATGATAGTGGACACCACGGAACTTGAAACTCTCGACCCGCTCCACTACAGCCCCATCGATGTGAATGGGGGCGTGTTCGGCCCTCCTTTTCCTGTAGACCACGATCAGTTACTTTGTCTTGCTCACGTTGAGGGAGAGGTTGTTTTCCTGGCACCACACTGCCAGGTCTCTGACCTCCTCCTTATAGGCTGTCTCATAATAATATAATATAATATGCCATTTAGCAGACGCTTTTATCCAAAGCGACTTACAGTCATGTGTGCATACATTTTTATTTTTTATTTTTGTTTATTATTTTTTTGGTGTATGGGTGGTCCCGGGGATCGAACCCACTACCTTGGCGTTACAAGCGCCGTGCTCTACCAGCTGAGCTACAGAGGACCACCTCATCGTTGTCGGTGATCAGTCCTACCACTGTTGTGTCATCGGCAAACTTAATGATGGTGTTGGAGTCGTGCCTGGCCATGCAGTCATGGGTGAACAGGGAGTACAGGAGGGGACTGAGCACGCACCCCTTAGAGGCCCCCGTGTTGAGGGTCAGCGTGGCAGATGTGTTGTTGCCTACCCTTACCACCTGGGGGCGGCCAGTCAGGAAGTCCAGGATCCGGAGGTGTTTAGTCCCAGGGTCCTTAGTGATGAGCTTTGTTGGTACGATGGTGTTGTGGCCTAACTTATTTTGTCCAGAGCATTGAGGACCACTTCCTGTCTGACCAGGGATTCAAACTGGTGACCGTCCAGTTGCAGTTGAAGGCAAATCCATTTAATAATAATAATAATAATAATAACTTTGCGTATAGTGCTTTTCAATAAAAGTACTAACAAATAAACAAAGACAGGAGGAAGTAGAATGAAAAAAACAATCATACATTAAAATCATACATTAAAATCATACATTATAATCATACATTAAAATCATACATTATAATCATACATTAAAAATCATGCATTATAATCATACAATATAACACACAGACACACGCGCACACACACACATGGACACACACGGACACACACACACACACAGACACACACGCCACACAGTGCTGACACTTTTCAGAGTGTTTTGTTTAGCATGAGAAAGGTCTAGGGGTGAATAACACCGTCAGGTCGTTGGCATGTGTGTGTGTGTTTGTGTGTGTGTTTCCATGTGCGTGTGCGTGTCCATGTGTGAGTCCGAGTGTGTGTGTGTGTGTATGTGTGTGTGTGTCCGTGCGTGTGTGTGTGTGTGTGTGTGTGTGAGTGTGTGTGTGTCTGTGCGTGTTGTCATAACAGCATCAGTCAGGTCAGCCTGAGGATTCAGTCTGAGGAGGGAGGAGCCAAACCCACCATTGGTGTGCATCTATTTTCATGTCATCTGACCATAGCACCACCTGGAGTTAGCTAAACGGCATTGGCACTTGGATTGAATTGGAACCGGTGCTATGGTCAGATTACATGAAAATAGAGCTCTTTGGCCATGCACACCAATGGTGGGTTTGGCCTTTGAAAAACAGAAGCATATACAAAAAAAAGTATCTCATACCTACTGTAAAATATGGTGGTGGGTCTTCGATGTTATGGGGCTATTTTGCTTCCACTGGTCCCGGGGCCCTTGTTAAGCTCAAGGGCATCATGAACTATGAACTTTTCCCAGTACCAGAACATTTTAGCCAAAGACATGGTTGTCTCCGCCAGGAGGCTGACACTTGGCCACAAGTGGATCATCCAGCAAGACAGGCTCAGTGCAAGCACACACATCAAAATCCACAAAGAAATAGTTAATTTACCACAAAATCAACATTTTGCAATGGCCATCTCAGTAACCCGGACTTGAACCCCATTGAAAACCTGTGGTTTGAATTAAAGAGGGCAGTCCACAAGCGCAAACAAAGGATATCAAGGATCTGGAAAGATTCTGTACGGAGGAATGGTGTAAGATCCCTCCCAATGTGTTCTCTAACTCATAACAGATCTTAGAAAAAGGCTCAGTGCTGTTATCCTCACCAGGGGAGCGTGCTGGAGTATTGAAAACAGGGGTGCCAATAAAAGGCTCAGTGCTGTTATCCTCACCAGGGGAGCGTGCTGGAGTATTGAAAACAGGGGTGCCAATAAAAGGCTGAGTGCTGTTATCCTCACCAGGGAGCGTGCTGGAGTATTGAAAACAGGGGTGCCAATAAAAGGCTGAGTGCTGTTATCCTCACCAGGGGAGCGTGCTGGAGTATTGAAAACAGGGGTGCCAATAAAAGGCTCAGTGCTGTTATCCTCACCAGGGGAGCGTGCTGGAGTATTGAAAACAGGGGTGCCAATAAAAGGCTGAGTGCTGTTATCCTCACCAGGGGAGCGTGCTGGAGTATTGAAAACAGGGGTGCCAATAAAAGGCTGAGTGCTGTTATCCTCACCAGGGGAGCGTGCTGGAGTATTGAAAACAGGGGTGCCAATAAAAGGCTCAGTGCTGTTATCCTCACCAGGGGAGCGTGCTGGAGTATTGAAAACAGGGGTGCCAATAAAAGGCTCAGTGCTGTTATCCTCACCAGGGAGCGTGCTGGAGTATTGAAAACAGGGGTGCCAATAAAAGGCTGAGTGCTGTTATCCTCACCAGGGAGCGTGCTGGAGTATTGAAAACAGGGGTGCCAATAAAAGGCTGAGTGCTGTTATCCTCACCAGGGGAGCGTGCTGGAGTATTGAAAACAGGGGTGCCAATAAAAGGCTGAGTGCTGTTATCCTCACCAGGGGAGCGTGCTGGAGTATTGAAAACAGGGGTGCCAATAAAAGGCTGAGTGCTGTTATCCTCACCAGGGAGCGTGCTGGAGTATTGAAAACAGGGGTGCCAATAAAAGGCTCAGTGCTGTTATCCTCACCAGGGGAGCGTGCTGGAGTATTGAAAACAGGGGTGCCAATAAAAGGCTGAGTGCTGTTATCCTCACAAGGGGGAGCGTGCTGGAGTATTGAAAACAGGGGTGCCAATAAAAGGCTGAGTGCTGTTATCCTCACCAGGGGAGCGTGCTGGAGTATTGAAAACAGGGGTGCCAATAAAAGGCTGAGTGCTGTTATCCTCACCAGGGAGCGTGCTGGAGTATTGAAAACAGGGATGCCAATAAAAGGCTGAGTGCTGTTATCCTCACCAGGGGAGCGTGCTGGAGTATTGAAAACAGGGGTGCCAATAAAAGGCTCAGTGCTGTTATCCTCACCAGGGGAGCGTGCTGGAGTATTGAAAACAGGGGTGCCAATAAAGGCTCAGTGCTGTTATCCTCACCAGGGGAGCGTGCTGGAGTATTGAAAACAGGGGTGCCAATAAAAGGCTCAGTGCTGTTATCCTCACCAGGGGAGCGTGCTGGAGTATTGAAAACAGGGGTGCCAATAATTTAGACCCCTGTCTGTCTTTTTTAGATTTTTTTCTATTACTTGTTAAACAAAATCTCTTTCTCTGAGTATAAACAAATAACATGTATCCCCATTTTTTGGCATACAAAATAGCTCAGTAATTATTTATTTTTTTGTATTTTCTGCTCATCTTTAATGTCTATATAATTGGTTGTGATAATTTATCTTTGTTTGTGTTCCAGCCTGTCTTCCTGCTGTATTCCACCCTACCTGGGTCCAGGAGAAGGGAAAAGGTTGTTCTGCCCACGTAGATAACCCACTGTTTTACACACTAGGTTAGCCGGGCGGGGTGTCACTCCTGTATTTGTGGTAAAAGCTGGTTAAGGCTTAGATTGTGTTAGGAAGGATTAGGTGTGTAGAAGAGGATGGAGCTTTTGTTTATTTTCATTACTTGGACCCCGTTCCCAAACATTCCCTTCGCTTACCTTCCCTGGTTTGTTTGATTGGTCTTTGTTTTACTACTGTTTCTTTATGGCTGTTGTATATTATTTTGTTTAAGTACTTTACCAAACGTCCCCAGAGGGCTAACCTTGAGATCTGGTTGTTTTAGTTCGTTACACCCCACATTTCTTCCACATCCATCTAGTTTACATTGTGTGCGCAGGCACGGGGCATTTACATCTCCTCCTCAGACGAGCTACACCCGAGGGGAGAACGTAACAAAGGGTGCCAATAATTATGGACCTGATTGTATAGAGAGAGAGAGAGAGAGAGAGAGAGAGAGAGAGAGAGAGAGAGAGAGAGAGACAGAGACAGAGACAGAGACAGAGACAGAGAAAGAGAGCGAGAGAGCGAGAGCGAGAGAGAGAGAGAGAGAGAGAGAGGAGAGATGAAAGGTGCCATACAAATAAATATATATTTGTATCATCATTCTAATTAGAGGGAGGTGTTCTTCTTTCTCTCCTAGCAGGTGCTAGCCCAGGGGAAGGGTCTCTCCTAGCAGGTGCTAGCCCAGGGGAAGGGTCTCTCCTAGCAGGTGCTAGCCCAGGGGAAGGGTCTCTCCTAGCAGGTGCTAGCCCAGGGGAAGTGTCTCTCCCTGGGAAGGAGCACGGCTCTAAGTGGCTCTAACTGTTTGGGTCTTTATTCGTTTACATCTCCTTCCCTCCCTCCCTCCCTCCCTCCCTCCCTCCCTCCCCCCATCCCTCCCTCCTTCCCTCCCTCCCTTCCTCCCTCCCTCCCTCCCTCCCTCCCTCCCTCCCTCTGTTCCTTCCATTGCTCCAGGCAGAGAGAAGCAGACACTTGGAGGCGTGCTGAGCAGATGAAGGTTAGCTAGATACGGGGAGAGCTTTTGTGTGTGTTTGTTTATAAGTGTGTAGTGAGTGTGTGTGTTGCTCTAAGTAAGTGTGATGGAGGCCTCTCTGCTCTGTGACTAATGGACCCGTGTGATGGAGGCCTCTCTACTCTGTAACTAATGGACCCGTGTGATGGAGGCCTCTCTGCTCTGTGACTAATGGACCCGTGTGATGGAGGCCTCTCTGCTCTGTGACTAATGGACCCGTGTGATAGAGCCTCTCTGCTCTGTGACTAATGGACCCGTGTGATAGAGGCCTCTCTGCTCTGTGACTAATGGACCCGTGTGATGGAGGCCACTCTGCTCTGTGACTAATGGACCCCGTGTGATGGAGGCCTCTCTGCTCTGTGACTAATGGACCCGTGTGATGGAGGCCTCTCTGCTCTGTGACTAATGGACCCGTGTGATGGAGGCCTCTCTGCTCTGTGACTAATGGACCCGTGTGATGGAGGCCACTCTGCTCTGTGACTAATGGACCCGTGTGATGGAGGCCTCTCTACTCTGTGACTAATGGACCTGTGTGATGGAGGCCTCTCTACTCTGTGACTAATGGACCCGTGTGATGGAGGCCTCTCTGCTCTGTGACTAATGGACCCGTGTGATGGAGGCCTCTCTGCTCTGTGACTAATGGACCCGTGTGATGGAGGCCTCTCTGCTCTGTGACTAATGGACCCGTGTGATGGAGGCCTCTCTGCTCTGTGACTAATGGACCCGTGTGATGGAGGCCTCTCTGCTCTGTGACTAATGGACCCGTGTGATGGAGGCAGATGTACTCAGATAAACACAGAAGAGAAATTAGTGTCTCCTAATGTTCACCTCTCAAATGAGCGCTTCCACTTCACACACACTGCATTAGACGCATGGCCTCACTGCCCTTACAACCCCCCCCATACACACACACATCTCTTTCTGTCTGTCACAAACATTCCCTTACCCCCGGGTCCCCCAGAACGGAGCAGAACAATACCCCAGTGTCCCTCAGTGGAATCCTGCTTAATTGTGTTAATTTACTGCTTAGCTTGAGACGGGGCACTGGAGGGTCGTGTGTGTGTGTGTGTGTGTGTGTGTGTGTGTGTGTGTGTGTGTGTGTGTGTGTGTGTGTGTGTGTGTGTGTGTGTGTGTGTGTGTGTGTGTGGTGTTTGTGTTAATGGGGGCAGTGGAGGGGAAGTATTTGAGCGTCAGACCCAGCTGACAGAAGGGGCTTC
>NW_025533487.1:632500-667500 GCF_020615455.1 Coregonus clupeaformis | reverse complement strand
CAACGCTTTTAGTTTTAGAAATATTTCGGACTAACTTATTCCTTGCCACCCCTCTGAAACGAACTGCAGCTCTTTGTTAAGTGTTGCAGTTATTTCAGTCGCTGTAGTAGCTGACGTGTATAGTGTTGAGTCATCCGCATACATAGACACTCTGGCTTTACTCAAAGCCAGTGGAATGTCGTTAGTAAAGATTTAACAAAGTAAGGGGCCTAGACAGCTGCCCTGGGGAATTCCTGATTCTACCTGGATTATGTTGGAGAGGCTTCCATTAAAGAACACCCTCTGTGTTCTGTTAGACAGGTAACTCTTTATCCACAATATAGCAGGGGGTGTAAAGCCATAACACATACGTTTTTCCAGCAGCAGACTATGATCGATAATGTCAAAAGTCGCACTGAAGTCTAACAAAACAGCCCCCAAAATTTTTTTATCATCAACTTCTCTCAGCCAATCATCAGTCATTTGTGTAAGTGCTGTGCATGTCTGTTGTCAATTTGTTTACGGTAAAATAGCTTTGTATCTGGTCAAACACCATTTTTTCAAAAAGGTTTACTAAGGGTTGGTAACAGGCTGATTGGTCGGCTATTTGAGCAAGTAAAGGTGGCTTTACTATTCTTGACTTTTGCTTCCCTCCAGGCCTGAGGTCACACACTTTCTAGTAGGCTTAAATTGAAGATATGGCAAAAAGGAGTGGCAATAACGTCCGCTATTATCCTCAGTAATTTTCCATCCAAGTTGTCAAACCCCGGTGGCTTGTCATTGTTGATAGACAACAATACTTTTTTCACCTCTTCCAGACTCACTTTATGGAATTCAAAATTACAATGCTTGTCTTTTATAATTTGGTCAGATATTAATAGATGTGTAGTGTCAGCGTTTGTTGCTGGCATGTCATGCCTAAATTTGCTAATCTTGCCAATGAAAAAATCATTAAAGTAGTTGGCAATATCAGTCGGTTTTGTGATGAATGAGCCATCTGATTCAATGAATGATGGAGCTGAGTTTGCCTTTTTTCCCAAAATGTCATTGAAGGGGCTCCAAAGCTTTTTACTATCATTCTTCATGTCATTTATCTTTGTTTCATAATTGACTTTTTTTTTTTTTTGTAATGTAGTTTCTTCTTCTTTTTATTCAGTTTAGTCACATGATTTCTCAATTTGCAGTACGTTTGCCAATCGGTTGTGCAGCCAGACCTATTTGTCATTCATTTTGCCTCATCCCTCTCAACCACACCATTTTTCAATTCCTCATCAATCCACAGGGATTTAACAGTTTTTACAGTCATTTTCTTAATGGGTACATGCTTATTAGTAACTGGAATAAGCAATTTCATAAATGTGTGAAGTGTAACGTCTGTTTGCTCCTCATTACACACCATGGACCAACAAATATTATTTAAATCAACAACATAGGAAACACTACAAAACTTATTGTATGACCTCTTATACACTATATTAGGCCCAGCCTTTGCAACTTTGGTTTTCCTTATTATGGCTACTATATTGTGATCACTACATTCGATGGCTCTGGATACTGCTTTCAAGCAAATTTCTGCAGCATTAGTAAAGATGTGATCAATACATGTTGATGATTTCATTCCTGTGCTGTTTGTAACTACCCTGGTAGGTTGACTGATAAACCTGAACCAGGTTGAAGGCACTGGTTACAGTTTGAAGCTTCTTGAGTGGGCAGCTTGATGAAAGCCAGTCAATATTTAAATTACCCAGAAAATATACCGCTCTGTTGATATCACATACATTATCAAGCATTCCACACATGTTATCCAGATACTGACTGTTAGCACTTGGTGGTCTATAGCAGCTTCCCACCAGAATGGGCTTTAGGTGAAGCAGATTAACCTGTAGCCATATTACTTCATCAGTATTTAACATGAGATCCTCTCTAAGCTTTACAGGAATGTGGTTCTGAATATAAACAGCAACACCTTCACCATTGGCATTTCTGTATTTTCTGTAAATGTTACAACCTTGTATTGCTACCACTGTATCGTCAAAGGTATTATCTAAGTGAGTTTCAGAGATAGTCAGAATATGAATGTCATCTGTTACTAGCAAAGTACTGATTTCATGAACCTTGTTTGTTAACCCACATATGTTAACGTGGCCTATTTTGAGCACTTTTCTGGGATGCTTGCTTGTTTTCTTTGCTTTACTGGGAAGCTTAGCCGAAGTAGATATGCTCATGTTATTTATGTTTGTGCAGGGTGAGCTGCACACAGTGGACTTCCTAGTAGGGCACATTGCCTCAGTGCTAACAGTATACATCTGGTTCACAGGCACATGATTACTGCATACAATAGCTGTAGGATCAGCAGAGGCATTCAGGGCAGTTAGAGGGACATAAATTAGGTTACTTACATTGTGTCTACCAACGCCCCTGGGATAATGTATATTTGCTGAAGCATTATGACAACTCAGCGTCACAATGGTAGGGATTAACTGAGCTGGGCTTGGGTCATTGATAAGTCATTGTCTCAACGCAGCCTTATAATGCTGTGAAAGGATCCAGGAACCCAAATGATTTGGGTGGATCCCATACTCCTTATGTGTTTTGTTTCCAAAAGGTATCAAATTTGTAAACAAAGGTTACACCCAGTGAGCTACAATAATCACGTAGCCAGTTGTGAAGAGAAATAATCCTGCTAAAGCGTTCAATGCCATGATTCAGAGAGGGCACAGGGCCAGATATGATGGGTCTTTTATTAGAGTCTAGCAGAGAGTCAATCAGCTCTTTAAAATCCAGTTTCAACTGTTCAGAGCTGCCCTTCATAATGTCATTAAAACCCACATGGACTACGATAGAATCGATTTCCATGTCCTGGCGTAGTACATTCAATCGGGAGCAGCTTAGTAATGTCATTTACTCGAGCTCCGGGATAGGACATTGTTTTTGCACCAGGAACGGTCACATTTCCTACCATGGAGCTGCCCTAAATCACGGCTGGCGAGAAGGACGAGGAAATCTGCCCAGTCCCACGCTTCACAGGTGGTTATCCATAAACCATGTTATAAACTGATCAATCATATAAACAAGTATGTGGGTGTGCGTAGGTGTGTGTGTGTGAGAACAGTTCATATACTGTATGAAAAAGTACCTGATTAAATAAAGCCAATTTTATGAAACCCTTGACTAAGACTGTTGAATCCCTGATAGTCAAAATAGCATGAAAAAAAATACATTGTTCCTTCATAGACCGATTGCTTTGTGAGGTTCAACCAACCTTTTGTTGATGTCTACATATTCTCAGAAAGGGGGACATTGGCGAATCTGAATAGATAAGGCCTGACAAAATACTACTTCTATATCCTGGTGGTCTACATCCTGGGGTTTACCAAGGACCTCCAGTATTACTGCCATCACCACAGCAGCCAGATAACTGCCAATGCAAAGACTCCAAGCCAAACATACTGCAAGCCAAACATACTGCAAGCCAAACATACTCCAAGCCAAACATACTCCAAGCCAAACATACTGCAAGCCAAACATACTGCAAGCCAAACATACTGCAAGCCAAACATGTTGAATAGCAGGTTTATTCATACGACATGGTCATCATGACTCCCTGATGGATTACAATGAAAACCTTGTAGACTGACGTAGGACACTTTCATCCAAAGGTGAATGTCTTTAAACTGCATTTTCCTCATGATGTATAGCAGGTGTCAAAGACGTCAAGTTGGGAACCACTATGTCAAATTCTCCAACATGTTTCATCCATCATGTGACACCTGTCCTTATTCTCTTTATCCACAATATTCGTAAAGGTGAAAACAATTAACACAATATACACTGAACAAAAAATATAAACTCAACATGTAAAGTGTTGGTCCCATGTTTCACGAGCTGAAATAAAAGATCCCAAAAAAATTTCATACGCACAAAAAGCTTATTTCTCTCACATTTTGTGCACAAATTTGTTTACATCCCTATTAGTGAGTATTTCTCCTTTGCCAAGATAATCCATCCACCTGACAGGTGTGGCATATCAAGATGATGATTAAAAAGCATGATCATTACACAGGTGCACCTTGTGCTGGGGACAATAAAACGCCCCTCTAAATGTGCAGTTTTGTCACACAACACAATGCTACCGATGTCTCAAGTTGAGGGAGCGTGCAATTGGCATGCTGACTGCAGAAATGTCCACCAGAGCTGTTGTCAGAGAATTGAATGTTCATTTCTCTACCATATGCCGCCTCCAATTTTGTTTTAGAGAATTTGGCAGTATGTCCAACCGGCCTCACAACCGCAGACCACATGTAATCACGCCAGCCCAGGACCTCCACATCCGGCTTCTTCACCTGCGGGATCGTCTGAGACCAGCCACCTGGACAGCTGATGAAACTGTGGGTTTGCACAACCGAAGAATTTCTGCACTTCTGTCAGAAACCGTCTCAGGGAAGGTCATCTGCATGCTCGTTGTCCTCACCAGGGTCTTGACCTGACTGCAGTTTGGCATCATAACTGACTTCAGTGGGCAAATGTTTACCTTCGGTGGGCACTGGCAAGCTGGAGAAGTGTGCTCTTCACGGATTAATCCCGGTTTCAACTGTACCGGGTAGATGGCGTCTTGTGGGAGAGCGGTTTGCTGATGTCAACGTTGTGAACAGAGTGCCCCATGGTGGTGGTGGGGTTATGGTATGGGCAGGCATAAGCTACGGACAACAAACACAATTGCATTTTATCGATGTCAATTTGAATTCACAGAGATACCGTGACGAGATTCTGAGGCCCATTGTCGTGCCATTCATCCGCCGCCATCGCATCAAATCAAATCAAATTTTATTTGCCACATGCGCCAAATACAACAGGTGTAGACATTACAGTGAAATGCTTACTTACAAGCCCTTAACCAACAATGCATTTTTTAAATATATATATATTTTAAAGTGTTAAGTTAAAAAAATTTAAGCAAATAACTAAAGTGCAGCAGTAAAATAAAAGAACAGTAGGGAGGCTATATACAGGGGGGTACCGGTACAGAGTCAATGTGCGGGGGCACCGGTTAGTTGAGGTAGTTGAGACATGTGGGTAGAGTTAAAGTGACTATGCATAAATAATAAACAGAGTAGCAGCAGCGTAAAAGAGGGGGCAGTGCAAATAGTCAGGGTAGAAATGATTAGCTGTTCAGGAGTCTTATGGCTTGGGGGTAGAAGCTGTTGAGAAGCCTTTTGGACCTAGACTTGGCGCTCCGGTACCACTTGCCGTGCAGTAGCAGAGAGAACAGTCTATGACTAGGGCGGCTGGAGTCTTTGACAATTTTGAGGGCCTTTCCTCTGACACCGCCTGGTATAGAGGTCCTGGATGGCAGGAAGCTTGGCCCCAGTGATGTACTGGGCCGTACGCACTACTCTCTGTAGTGCCTTGCGGTCGGAGACCGAGCAGTTGCCATACCAGGCAGTGATGCAACCAGTCAGGATGCTCTCGATGGTGCAGCTGCTGTGGATCTGAGGACCCTTGCCAAATCTTTTCAGTCTCCTGAGGGGGAATAGGCTTTGTCGTGCCCTCTTCACGACTGTCTTGGTGTGTTTGGACCATGATAGTTTGTTGGTGATGTGCACACCAAGGAACTTGAAGCGCTCAACCTGTTCCACTACAGCCCCGTCGTGCTCAGTCCTCTTTTTTTTCCTGTAGTCCACAATCATCTCCTTTGTCTTGATCACGTTGAGGGAGAGGTTGTAATGCATTCGGCCCCACGTTGCAAGGATCTGTACACAATTCCTGGAAGCTGAAAATGTCCCAGTTCTTCTATGGCCTGCATACTCACCAGACATGTCACCCATTGATCACGTTTAGGATGCTCTGGATCGACGTGTACGACAGCGTGTTCCGGTTCCCGCCAATATCCAGCAACTTTCAACTCCATTGAAGAGGAGTGGGACAACATTCCACAGGCCACAATCAACAGCCTGATCAACTCTATGCAAAGGAGATGTGTCGCACTGCATGAGGCAAATGGCTGTGACACCAGATACTGACTGGTTTTTCTGATCTATGCCCCTACCTTTTATTTAAAGGTATCTGTGACCAACAGATGCATATCTGTATTCCCAGTCATGTGAAATCCATCGATTAGGGCCTAATTTATTTATTTAAATTGACTGATTTTCTTTGAAATTGTTGCATGTAGCCTTTATAGTTTTGTTTAGTGTATTTTGGGATGTAAACAAGAAATATGAATCACTGTTCATACATCCTGTTCTGATCTAATGAGATCGATGTCATGGAGTACAGAAACATGCAGGTGTGCCCCTCCCTGAAGACCACTACTGAATAGGGGGTAGGTTGGATATTGTGGTAGTCCATACATTTTTTAACAGGTTAGTGTTAGGCATGATATTCCATGTCAGACTCTTCAATGCCACTTTTCTCAACACCTTAGACCCCAAAGGTTGTTAATAAACCCTTTTTAATCCCATATGACTTGTAATATTTTGATAGAGGGCTGAAAGCCACAGCCGAATGGATCACAAATGACAATTTCTCTCTATATTACCTCTTACACAGATCCCAGGTTATAATAATAATAATAATAATAATAATAATAATAATAATATTGCCATTTAGCAGACACTTTTATCCAAAGCGACTTACAGTCATGCGTGCAGACATTTTTGTGTATGGGTGGTCCCGGGGATCGAACCCACTACCCTGGCGTTACAAGCGCCGTGCTCTACCAGCTGAGCTACAGAGGACCACAGGTTAGGGTATGTATTCCATGTCAGACGTTTCCAATGCCACTTCAACTCAACATCTTAGACCCCAAAGGTTGCCAGGTCAAGCTGTTTCTCGTACATACAGTACATGAAAATGATGGACGTTTAAACAGAGTAATGGGAAAAATAGGGTGGTGCAAAAACATTTTTTTTTTTAAATGAGTAGTCTTGAGTGAATAACATAAAATCCCACTTTTGTAATGTGCAATAGGTTATGAAAAGCATCAACAATTTAACGTGACCTAATGGTGAGAGCGAAAGTGACAGATGTAATGATGACGTGAGATGAGAATATTGGATTATTATATACATTCTTTAATTCAAGTTCTCTCTGTACACACAATTGCTTAAATTTTTTTTATATATATATATATATATATTGTGATGTCACGAGAGGCTGTGTCCTGGAGGGACGTTACATCCCCCTGAGGTGGCTGCAAACCCAGACAGCTATGGCTCCATCTGCTGGTATGGTCGGGAACTCCACCCCTCTATGGCCAATCTTCCCACGCAGCTGAAACCAATCAGGAGCTGATGAGCTGAAGGTTTTTGAAGGGAAGAGACACGGTCTGGAGGGTGGGCTCTGGGAAGAAGAGAATTGTGTTATAATTTCGTTAGTTGCCGAAGACCTTTAATAAAATCCTTGTTTTGGTTGAACCTGGACTCCTTGCACTACTTGGGCAATCCCGCTGGAAGCGGTAGCCTCTCGTGGCATCACAGATGGTGGAGAATACGGGCACGCTCAAGCGTTAATAGTGCATGTCAGAGGAGGATATCGAAGGTTTGATCACCCAGTTTTCCAAGTTGGCCGTAGGCTCCCCGCCGACTGAAATGGAGGACATATTGAAAGCCCTTGTTGCTGGCCAGCAAGCCCAGATGCAAGCAAACGTGGCTCTCTTGGAGGAGCAAAAGAAAGCCAACCTTCTGAAGGCAGAGGAATTGCAGTTGCAGAGACAGAGGGTGGTCCAAAATACCCGCCCAATAAAGGCAAGTGACTTTATATCTAAGATGGGAGCTACCGATGACATTGAGGCATACCTGCATGCATTTGAGGCCACGGCCACTAGGGAAGCCTGGCCCAAGCAACAGTGGGTTGGTCTGTTAGCCCCCTTTCTAACCGGGGAAGCGCTGAATGCTGTCCGGGACCTGGGCCCTGACCAGGTTACTGACTATGATGCCCTGAAGTCTGAGATCCTCAGCAGATATGGACTCACAAAATTTGGTATGGCCCAGCGCTTTCACAGTTGGACCTTCCAACCAGACCAACCTCCTCGGGCGCAGATGCATGAACTTGTCCGAATCGCAAGGAAATGGCTGGATCCGCAGAGGAATACAGCAGCGGCGGTGGTGGAGGCCGTTGTGGTGGATCGTTACCTACGCGCCCTGCCTTATGAGGCAAAACGGTTCATCAGTCAACAGGCCTTGACCACGGCTGATCTGACCGTGGAAGCTGTGGAAAAGTACCAGGCCACAGCGGAGATGCTGAATGCTTCCCGAAAAAGACCCCAGGAGTGCGGCCCCACCACAAATGGGAAGGACCCGTCCAAAGGACCCCAAGGTCTCGAACCCAGCCACGTCAGGACTTATCCCGGCTCCAGGGGGAGCCAGAAACCAGGCGGGTCCAAGAAGAGTACACCAGGAGGGGGAAACTCGACAGTGTTACCGGTGTGGGGAGATGGGACATATCTCCTGGCAGTGTGGGAAACCAGCCGATGAACCTATGCCCACTGCGGAGTCCTCCAGCTCAGCACCCACACACCGTGTTGCCTCGCTCTTGGGAGTCGTAGATGGCGGCCCAGATCGACCCCCCACCTGCCCGGTAACTGTGAATCACCATGATGTGGAGGCCTTACTGGATTCTGGTAGCCGGGCCACCCTGGTGCGTAAGGATTTGGTGGGCCCAACGTGTTTGACCCCGGGGAAAGTCCTCCCAGTTTCCTGTGTCCATGGGGACACCAGAGAATACCCCATTACTGAACTTACAATGACCAGCACACGGGGAACCATACACACGACGGCGGGGGTGGTTGATTCCCTCCCCGTCCCTGTCCTAATTGGACGAGACTGCCCAGCCTTTTACCCACTCTGGAGAGAGTCTCAGGAGAGGATAACCCGAGTACCTCGGAAACGGAGAGGCAAGACTCATCCTGGGAAGGCTCCGGTGCAATCCTCCGAATTACTCACTCCCGCCCGGGCTCTGATAGGGAGGGCAGGTGCCCAGACCGACACAGAGACGGAGCTACAGAATCTGGACAAAGAACTGTCTGGTCTGAAGGGGACCGCTGAGAGGTATCGTTTGTTAAAGCAACAGTTAGACATGAAGACAGAAGAGTTAGATATCCTCCAGGCTAAACTCCAACAGAGCTCCTTCCATAAGCAACAGGAGGAGCTGGAGAGGCTGCGCAGGACCATCGAGGAGTGTGAGGAGACCCTGCGCAGTAGTAAGGAGGTCCAGAAGAAGGCAGAGGAGAAGTACAAGGTGTTGGAGAACAAGATGAAGAATGCGGAGGCAGAGAGAGAGAAGGAACTGAAAGCTGCTCAACAGAAGCTAAACTCTGCTAAAACCAAGGCTGATGCGTTCAGTAAGAAACTCAAGGAGAGACAACAGGAGGCTGAGTCCCTGGTCCTAGAGGTGGAGGAGTTGAAGAGAGAGCAGGCTGGCAAGCACCACGGCAATGCGGACGCCCTCTCCCGGCGTGATGCCTTCTTCGCTGCCTTTACCCCGACGAGGACGTCGGTCCCGAGGAGGGGGATGTGTGATGTCACGAGAGGCTGTGTCCTGGAGGGACGTTACATCCCCCTGAGGTGGCTGCAAACCCAGACAGCTATGGCTCCATCTGCTGGTATGGTCGGGAACTCCAACCCTCTATGGCCAATCTTCCCACGCAGCTGAAACCAATCAGGAGCTGATGAGCTGAAGGTTTTTGAAGGGAAGAGACACGGTCTGGAGGGTGGGCTCTGGGAAGAAGAGAATTGTGTTATAATTTCGTTAGTTGCCGAAGACCTTTAATAAAATCCTTGTTTTGGTTGAACCTGGACTCCTTGCACTCCTTGGGCAATCCCGCTGGAAGCGGTAGCCTCTCGTGGCATCACAATATATATATATATATGAATGAAGAAAATATCCATGGAAGGGTGATCCAAAAGGGAATGTTAGTTGGGTGGGTCTACACGGTGAAAAACATATCCACATTTGGCTTTGTATTCACACACATCTATTCACTGCTCTTAAGCAAGAGGGCTGAGCGTATTATATCTTCCATGGTTTTAATAACATAAATGGATTAAGTTTTGACCAGTTCAAAGCCAGGCTGAAACTCTCCCCCAAAATAGTCTTTATCAACATATTGCCTTTCAGGTTAGAACGTGGTTTAAACATCAAGGAGTAAAACTGTGGGTTAACTGAGACCTCTGTGGGTTAACTGAGACGTCTGTGGGTTAACTGAGACCTCTGTGGGTTAACTGAGACCTCTGTGGGTTAACTGAGACCTCTGTGGGTTATCTGAGACCTCCGTGGGTTAACTGAGACCTATTCTTAGTTTTTCGAAAAACGGCCTTGCATGTAACGCCATCTCTCGTGAGGTATTAGCTACAATATCTGCTGTACAGAAACCATTCCACAATGGGTGGTCCCACATACACATAGATGTGCAGTAGACTCCTCATGCTATAAAAACACCTGTTGCCAGTCAACATGCATGAAGACCTGTCTGCCTGTCCTCTGATCATGCAGGTAACACCAGTAGTTTAATCCTCTAAGCTGTACAGAAATACAGAGATGAAAAAAAGCAGAAGTCCATTTTTTAAAAGCATGAGTAAAAAACCCTGTCCAAGCTCTGTCCCACTCCCAAAATAATATCACCCAGGAATACACTGGCTACTACACCTCTCCTTCAGCTCCCCTCCCCTCTCTTCTCCTCTCCTCTCCTCTTCATCCTCATCCTCCACTCTCACCCCAATCTAGGTCGTGACCTTCTCCGTTGGCAATGGCATCATGGAGTCCCTCTTCCCTCCTCCCCAACATGGGTTCTTAACATGCCTGCCCCATCTGTTGGCGGGGCGCTGGAACAACAACTCTGTGTTCCGGGCCAGACTGGGAGTTTCTCTGGACTCCACAGGTAAATCGTGGGAAAGTCATTGGACGGCCACACTCCAGGTGGGGGATCAAGATGCAGATGGTTGGATGGCAGCCGTAGGTACAGTTGGCCAGGGGGGTCTTGTTCCGCACCGCCGGTCCGCACTCTGGGAGCAGCCCCCCTCAACTGGAGACTATGAAACAGAGAGAGTTCAGGACCAGACTCTGTGATCTTGGAAATCAAGGCTCTTTACTAAAACGTTACTATAAAACGTTACTAGTTTTAGTAAGTGAGACAGTTGTTTTGCTGTTTCACTACATGTTATCCTAATGCGTGGTGCTGTGAGCCACTGACCTGTGTTCCTCCTCAGCCTCAGGCACCAGCAGGCTTCTAGGTTTTAGGACTACAAGCTGGCAAACTCTATTATCACAGACAGAAGGTGTAACCCATACATGTCACAGGCTCTATAAAGCATCCGCTCAGAACGTTTTCTCACCACCAAAAATGGGAGTTTAGAAGGAGTGCAAGGTCGAATTGAGTTTGTGCACAAACGCACTTCGCAAAGGAGGCGTTACCTAAAAGAAATATGCAAATATATGCTACAACGCGCCAATACAATAGGTTGTCGCTAGCGGGTGCTTGGATTTGCCCACTTCCTTGCTTATTCTGCCCAATAGGCTTAATTTGCTCCCACTGTAAACGACACAGATGAACTATCTCGGGTTAGTTATAAATATCTTGGCTATTACCGGCTGGGCACACATCAATCCTAGACGATAGTGCAGATCTATCGCCCTCTATCGGCTGCATAGGCATAATCATTATGACTTCGTGGCTGTGGTAACTAGAGTACTAGTGACGACCGCAGTCAAGCTAACAACAACACAACAGGTTTAAAATATGTTCACATCGAATGAACTAGCTACAAATACCTTCAACAACGGAGAAAATTGAGGTCTGTAGCTAGCTAGCTATATGTTATACATTTGTGTAAGTTGTGTAGCTAAGCCAGCTAGCGTAGTGACGTTATATCTAGGCTGATTTGATCGCTAGCAATGCTAGCTGTTTAGCTTGCTGCTTTGCTCTCGATTTCAATAACTAGTTCAGCTATTGAAAAAACTCGAAATACGACGTTACTTAGCATTTTATTTGCACTTTTCACTGAAACTACAAAGAGCCTTCCGGGTTTAAACCTTCTCTGGTAGCCAGTTAGTTGGCACTGATAATATACTAGTTCGCGTTAACTAGTTGGTAAACGAGACGAGACTTGGATGGCCTCGCGATACTACTACTAACTATGTAGTTAGCTATGGCTTTGGTCGTATGGTTAACTAGCTGGACCCAACACTATCTGCCAAGCCGTGTTGTTGTCAGTAGCTGACAGTTGCAATGTAGCTAACTAGCTAAGGTTGGGCTACTAAACTTGTCACCGTTGTTGTTTGATTACTATACTAGATACTTTCTGCAGGAGTGTCCAGTGCAGTGACTAACTACTAACTAGTGAACTACATATTATGATGCCATGGAGGATAGGAAGCTGAAGAGAAAGATTTCCAGGCCTTCCACCAACCAGGCCCCTGCCCCACCAACCAGCACCCGGAAGAACACAGCCTCTGGACGTCATCTGGGCTTCAGCCACATGGGTACACATGCCAGCCAGAAGGGGAAGAGCCGCAGGTAAGAAACATAATCATCTTCATCATCTGGATGACTTGAAGATTAACTGCTTTGAGGTGAAGTTCTTAATTTGGTGTGTGTGTGTGTGTGTGTGTGTGTGTCAGGGGTGTGAAGGCCAGACAGCAGCAGGCTTCAGGCAGTAAGTCAGGCCAGGGCCAGCCGGACCCCATCCAACACTCCTTCCTGACAGACGTCTCCGATGTGCAGGAGATGGAGAAAGGACTGCTGAGCCTCCTCAATGACTTCCACAATGGAAAACTACAGGCCTTTGGTGAGCTGTGTGTAAAACTACAGGCCTTCGGTGAGACCAGGGTTCCAGTGGCTCTGCTGCTAAAAGAGCATATTACCTGTGTGTCTGTGTTAGTGTGTCTTTTAGTATGCA
The DNA here is from genome assembly GCF_020615455.1 of Coregonus clupeaformis. NCBI lineage: Eukaryota > Metazoa > Chordata > Actinopteri > Salmoniformes > Salmonidae > Coregonus > Coregonus clupeaformis. The sequence continues at coordinate 654,628 of NW_025533487.1, read as the reverse complement.
GGTGGAGTTTTACATAAACACTATCTATGACCTCTCTTTTATCCCCTCTCCTCCCTCTCCCTCCCTCCCTCCCTCCCTCCCTCCCTCCCCCCTCCCTCCCTCCCCCTCCCTCCCTCCCTCCCCCCTCCCTCCCCCCTCCCTCCCTCCCTCCCTCCCTCCCTCCCTCCCCCTCCCTCCCTCCCTCCCTCCCTCCCTCCCTCCCTCCCTCCCTCCCTCCCTCTTCCTCCCTCCCTCTTCCTCCCTCCCTCCCTCCCTCCCTCTTCCTCCCTCCCTCCCTCCCTCTTCCTCCCTCCCTCCCTCCCTCTTCCTCCCTCCCTCCCTCCCTCTTCCTCCCTCTTCTTCCCTCTCCCCCCTCTTCCTCCCTCTCCCCCCCTCTTTCTTCCTCCCTCTTCTCTTCTCCCCTCCCTCTTCTCTTCTCCCCTCCCTCTTCTCTTCTCCCCTCCCTCTTCCTTCCCTCCCTCTTCCTTCCCTCCCTTCCCTCCCTCTTCCTTCCCCCCCTCTTCCTTCCCCCCCTCTCTCTTTCCCTCTCTCTCTTTCCCTCTCTCTCCCTCACTCTTCCTTCCCCCCCTCTCTTCCCCCCTCTCTCTTTCCCTCTCTCTCTCCCCTCACTCTTCCTCTCCCCCTCTCTCTCTCTCCCCCTCTCTCCCTCCCTCCCACTCTCCCTCCTTTTTCCCCCTCTTTCCCTCCCTCTTCCCTCTCTCTCCCTCCCCTTTCTCTCTCTCCCTCCCCTTTCTCTCTCTCCCTCCCTCTACCCCCTCTCTCCCTCCCTCTACCCCCTCTCTCTCCCTCCCTCTACCCCCTCTCTCTCCCTCCCTCTACCCCCCTCTCTCTCCCTCCCTCTACCCCCTCTCTCTCCCTCCCTCTACCCCCTCTCTCTCCCTCCCTTTACCCCCCTCTTCCTCCCTCCCTCCCTTTACCCCCCTCTCCCTCCCTCCCTCTCCCCCCCTCTCTCTCCCTCCCTCTACCCCCCTCTCTCTCCCTCCCTCTCCCCCCCTCTCCCTCCCTCCCTCCCTCTACCCCCCTCTCCCTCCCTCCCTCCCTTTACCCCCCTCTCCCTCCCTCCCTCTACCCCATCTCTCTCCCTCCCTCTACCCCATCTCTCTCCCTCCCTCTACCCCATCTCTCTCCCTCCCTCTACCCCATCTCTCTCCCTCCCTCTACCCCATCTCCCCATCTCCCTCCCTCTACCCCCTCTCCCTCCCTCTACCCCCTCTATCTCCCTCTCTCTCTCTCCCCCTCTACCTCCTCTCTCTCTCTCCCCCTCTACCCCCTCTCTCTCTCCCTTCCTCTACCCCCTCTCTCTCTCCCCCCTTCACCCCTCACTCATCCCCCTCTCTCTCTCACACTTCCCCCTCTCTCTCCCCCTCTCCTCTCCCTCCTCTAGGTAATGAGTGTTCTATAGATCAGATGGAGCATGTGAGAGAGATGCAGGAGAAGTTGGCTCGGCTGCACTTTGACCTTTATGGGGAGGTGGATGAGATGCCTGACGACCAGCGGAAGACTGCCTGCGACTCCAACATGGACAAACTACTGCTCAACGTAAGATCTGGCAATAGTTTTTGTTAATATACAGTGTCTTGCAAAAGTATTCAGACCGCTTGGTGTTAGAAAGTGGGATTACAATGGATTTAATTGTCAATTTTTGTCAACAATCTACACAAAATACTCTGTCAAAGTGGAATATTTGTTTTATTTTTTTAAAGATAAAAAATTAAAAATAATATCTAAAATCCAGGAGTTCCATAACTATTCAGCCCCTTTGTTCAGGCAAGTCTACATTAGTTCAGGAGTAAAATGTGGCTTTCAAAAATCACACGATAAGTTACATGGAAATAATAGGGGTGGACATGATGTTTGAATGACTAACCCTTCCTCTGTCCCCCATACATACAACATCTGTAAGGTTTAATTTAATTTCAAGCACAGATTCATCTGGGCGGCAGGTAGCTTAGTGGGTAAGAGCGTTGTACCAGTAACTGAAAGGTTCTAATCCCCGAGCCGACTAGGTGAAAAATCTGTCGATGTGCCCTTAAGCAAGGAACTTAACCCATTTCGCTCCTGTAAGTCGCTCTGGATAAGAGCGTCTGCTAAATGCCAAAAAAAATTTAAAAAAAAGACCAGGGAGCTTTTCAAAAGCCTCATAAAGAAGGGCAGTGATTGGTAGATGGGTAACAATAACACGAGACATTGAATATCTCTTTAAGCATGGTCAAATGAATAATTATGCTGTGAATGATGTATTAAACCACCCAGACACAAAGATTCAGTCGTCCTTCTGAACTGAGCTGCAGGAGAGGAATGGAACTACTCAGGGATGTCACCACGAGGCCATTGGTGATTTTAAAACAGCTACAGAGTTCAATTGCTGTGATGGGAGAAAACTGAGGATGGATCAACAACATTGTAGTAGGGCGATATCGAATTAATGTTTTTGCGCGATGTTCCAAATGCCTGTATCGCAAGAATCAAAGTTGGTATTTTTTCCAGTTTTTATGCTGTGTCTGTTATGGTCTCATCTCCTTTGCTCCTTCTGTGCTGTGAAACCAAGCCCCTCCTACTGACACCAAGCCCCTCCTACTGAAACCAAGCCCCTCCTACTGAAACCAAGCCCCTCCTACTGACACCAAGCCCCTCCTACTGACACCAAGCCCCTCCTACTGACACCAAGCCCCTCCTACTGACACCAAGCCCCTCCTACTGAAACCAAGCCCCTCCCACTGACACCAAGCCCCTCCTACTGACACCAAGCCCCTCCTCCTGACACCAAGCCCCTCCTACTGACACCAAGCCCCTCCTCCTGACACCAAGCCCCTCCTCCTGACACCAAGCCCCTCCTCCTGACACCAAGCCCCTCCTACTGACACCAAGCCCCTCCTACTGACACCAAGCCCCTCCTTCTGTGCTGTGTTCACTGAGCTCCCTCTGCCTGACACCAAGCCCCTCCTCCTGACACCAAGCCCCTCCTACTGACACCAAGCCCCTCCTACTGACACCAAGCCCCTCCTACTGACACCAAGCCCCTCCTACTGACACCAAGCCCCTCCTACTGAAACCAAGCCCCTCCTACTGACACCAAGCCCCTCCTACTGACACCAAGCCCCTCCTACTGACACCAAGCCCCTCCTCCTGACACCAAGCCCCTCCTACTGACACCAAGCCCCTCCTACTGACACCAAGCCCCTCCTACTGAAACCAAGCCCCTCCTACTGACACCAAGCCCCTCCTACTGACACCAAGCCCCTCCTACTGAAACCAAGCCCCTCCTACTGACACCAAGCCCCTCCTCCTGACACCAAGCCCCTCCTCCTGACACCAAGCCCCTCCTCCTGACACCAAGCCCCTCCTCCTGACACCAAGCCCCTCCTCCTGACACCAAGCCCCTCCTCCTGACACCAAGCCCCTCCTCCTGACACCAAGCCCCTCCTCCTGACACCAAGCCCCTCCTGTGCTGTGTGCACTGTGCACCTTCCCACTCGCACACAGACACCAAGCCCCTCCCCTCCCGCTGCTCAACAACAAAAGACGAAATAACTTCTTCCTCTCTGACAACAAGCAGTTTAAACTCGCTATTTACATTTGAGGTTTGGTCCAACAGAACATAGATATAATTTGACTGTACTAGAGGAGAACTGAACCTTTCTAATGATACCCTTTTTATGTCTCAACTCCCAAAATGGAGAACGGAGCAGACCCTACTGAAACGAGAGGATCAATGAACATGATTGTGGAAAATGAATGTTCTGTTTGTCGCGCGCGGCATTGCGGTACCATATACCGCGTGTTACGGTCCCCAGGTAGAAACCAAAAATGGCGCTAAAACAGTCACTAATAACAACCAAAACGAAACAGGTGGGGTTTTAGGAGGGGCTCTGAAAGACACTCATGGAGGTGTCCACTGAAAGTTGACTAGCAACAACAACTGGAACCTAAAAGACAGCCACCATGAGCGCACACTAAATCTGCCCAAGAAGAGGCAAACAAACGAAAAAAATAAAAAACTGAAAAGACAGGAAGTAAACCAACAAGTGGAGCAAAATGAAAACAGGAAAGATCAGATGAAGGATTGTTTTTTTAAGAAACCAAATCGAGAGCGACAACTAAAGGTTGTTAAACTGGGCTAGCCGCTCTTAAAGTGGAACCAACAGCATTTTAGCAACATGAAATCTTACTAAAATCTGTTCATTTACACCCCCAGGAAGAATATGACAGTAAAAAAAAAAAACAGCCCCAGACCATTATTCCTCCTCCACCAAACTTTACAGTTGGCACCATGCATTGGGGCAGGTAGCGTTCTTCTGGCGTCCGCCAAACCCAGATTCGTCCGTCGGACTGCCAGATGGTGAAGCGTGATTCATCACTCCAGAGAACGCGTTTCCACTGCTCCAGAGTCCAATGGCGGCAAGCTTTACACCACTCCAGCCGACGCTTGGTATTGCGCCTGGTGATCTTAGGCTTGTGTGCGGCTGCTCGGCCATGGAAACCCATGTCATTAAGTTCCCGACAAACAGTTCTTGTGCTGACGTTGCTTCCAGAGGCAGTTTGGAACTCTGTAGTGAGTGTTGCAACTGAGGACAGATGTGTGCCCTACCATTTCGCGGCTGAGCCGTTGTTGCTCCTAGACCTTTCCACTTTACAATAACCGCACTTACAATTGACCGGGGCAGCTCTAGCAGGGCAGAAATTTGACTAAATGACTTGTTAGAAAGGTGGCATCCTATGACGTTTTCTTGTTGAAAGTCACTGAGCTCTTCAGTAAGGCCATTCTACTGTCGATGGTTGTCTATGGAGATTGCATGGCTGCTCGGTTTTATACACCTGTCAGCAACGGGTGTGGCTGAAATAGCCGAATCCACTAATTTGAAGGGGTGTCCACATACTTTTGTGTGTGTGTATATATATATATATATATATAGTGTAGCATGGGCAACGTTTCCCATCTTCTCAAAAGTATATCTGCTGTTGTGAATGTTAGACTCCACTCTGTGAGGCACATCAATCTACAGGTTGGTGAGATTGCAGACTCCTAAATTGATAGTGCAGTTTGTTTAGGTGATTTTACAGCTAACTAGCTACTTTTACATGCTGATATTGTCTTCAGTATTATTGTGTGTAGCCACGTTTGCTAGCCAGCCAGTCAGCCCATAGAGGGAGCGTTGCATTGAGAGAAGAGAGTGAATGTTCCTGAGTGGACAAGTTACAGTTTTGACTGAAATCTGCTTGAAAGTCTGTTAAGACTTGAAAACCGCAGTCTAGCCACGATTCCCAACATCTTGACAGAGCTTGAAGAATTTTTAAAATAATATTGTACAATCCAGGTGGGCGAAGCTCTTCTAGACTTCCCCAAGAAGACTCACAGCAGTAATCGATGCCAAAGGTGTTTCTAACATGTATTGACTCAAGGAGCTGAATACCTATGCAACATATATATTTAATTATATTTTTTATTAATCTTTTTTTAAATGTTAGAATTTTCTTTCACTTTTAATCCCACTTTGTAACACAATAAAATGTGAAGAAATCCAAGGAGTCTGAATACTTTTGCAAGACACTATATATTTTTTTAAGGAGTGGGGCAATTCCACTCATCATGTGGATTCTAACCCATGCTGCAGTCGTATATGTGTTCTGGAAGCAGTGGCTTAGACCACTAGACCACCTTAAAGGTAGACTCGGCTAAATTACGTTGCCATGAGCAGCACTGCAGATATTGATATGAGCGAGATGAAAGACTTCACTCACAGTCACACACTGTATCTGGTGGTTGGCTTCACTGTGTTCGCCGCGTGGTAGCCAGGGCACCAAAACAGCGGAGAAGTTGATCCTCTCTTAGTTGTTGCGGAAATTGACCCGCTTTGCTGTTTACCTTCTGCATCTATGTCATATCCCGTCTATCTTTAAGTGTTGTGTTGGATCTTAAATTCTGTTAATACTGTGCAAGTACTTGATAGCAATCTAGGCCCTAAAATCCCAACACACAGGGCTAGCCTCCCTCAGCATGTCAAACAGTGATTTCTCAGTTTTCAGAAGGCCAAAGCAGGGCTTAATATCCAGATCTAAGTCTTCTCATGTGAGAGCAAAGCCACACACACACCTCATGCTCTGTGAATGTATCTTGGCTCAATGTTAGCGCAATGGAATGAAACATCTCAATGTTAGCTCAATGGAATGAAACATCGCAGGGTTAGCTCAATGGAATGAAACATCTCAATGTTAGCTCAATGGAATGAAACATCTCAATGTTAGCTCAATGGAATGAAACATCTCAATGTTAGCTCAATGGAATGAAACATCTCAATGTTAGCTCAATGGAATGAAACATCTCAATGTTAGCTCAATGGAATGAAACATCTCAATGTTAGCTCAATGGAATGAAACATCTCAATGTTAGCTCAATGGAATGAAACATCTCAATGTTAGCTCAATGGAATGAAACATCTCAATGTTAGCTCAATGGAATGAAACATCTCAATGTTAGCTCAATGGAATGAAACATCTCAATGTTAGCTCAATGGAATGAAACATCTCTGTCCTTCTCTACAGCTAGAGGAACTGAGTTCATCAATGTATCCTTTTAAAATACTTGTGTGGACTATGTGTGTGTGTGTGTGTGTGTGTGTGTGTGTGTGTGAGGGGGTGTGTGTCTTTGAGCTGTTGACTTTGACCTGATTAATTCTAGCTCACAGTTTACAGATAAACTTAAGAAATGCAGACTTAATATAATAAAACAATTGCAGATATTACAGGACTTCACGTACTGTAGTTACATAATAGAGGACATTTCTTTGTTCTGTTCTCTGTGTGGGGGTGTGAGCTCAGAGCAGAGTGAGTGGGGTGTGTTTCAGCTGTTCTCCTTGACTCCTCTCCACAAGTCAGAAGCTGAATCTGGCAGACAGCCAGGAGATACCCAGGACAGCCAGCATCTGAGTCGGTCTGCAGTCAACGGTCTCAGCTCTGATCTGAGTCAGTCTGCAGTCAACGGTCTCAGCTCTGATCTGAGTCGGTCTGCAGTCAACGGTCTCAGCTCTGATCTGAGTCGGTCAACGGTCTCTACCATCCCCTCCTCTCCTTCCTCCCCTCCCCTCTACCATCCCCTCCCCTCTCTCCTCTACCATCTTCTCCTCTACCATCCCCTCTCCCCTCCCCTCTACCATCCCCTCCCCTCTCTCCTCTACCATCTTCTCCTCTACCATCCCCTCCTCTCTCTCCTCTACCATCCCCTCTACCATCCCCTCTCCCCTCCCCTCTACCATCCCCTTCTCTCTCCCCTCTACCATCTTCTCCTCTACCATCCCCTCTACCATCCCCTCTACCATCCCCTCTACCATCCCCTCTACCATCCCCTCCTCTCTCTCCTCTACCATCCCCTCCTCTCTCTCCTCTACCATCCCCTCTACCATCCCCTCTACCATCCCCTCTCCCCTCCCCTCTACCATCCCCTCCTCTCTCCCCTCTACCATCCCCTTCTCTCTCCCCTCTACCATCCCCTCTCCCCTCCCCTCTACCATCCCCTCCTCTCTCCCTCTCCTCTCCCCTCTACCATCCCCTCCTCTCCCCTCTCCCCTCCCCTCTACCATCCCCTCTCCTCTACCATCTTCTCCTCTACCATCTTCTCCTCTACCATCCCCTCTCCCCTCCCCTCTACCATCCCCTCCCCTCTCTCCTCTACCATCCCCTCCCCTCTCTCCTCTACCATCCCCTCTACCATCCCCTCTACCATCTCCTCTACCATCCCCTCTCCCCTCCCCTCTACCATCCCCTCCCCTCTCTCCTCTACCATCTTCTCCTCTACCATCCCCTCTCCCTCCCCCTCTACCATCCCCTCCTCTCTCTCCTCTACCATCCCCTCTCCTCTCCCCTCCCCTCTACCATCCCCTCCTCTCTCTCCTCTACCATCCCCTCTACCATCCCCTCTCCCCTCCCCTCTACCATCCCCTTCTCTCTCCCCTCTACCATCCCCTCCTCTCCCCTCTACCATCCCCTCTACCATCCCCTCTCCCCTCTACCATCCCCTCCTCTCCCCTCTCCCCTCCCCTCTACCATCTTCTCCTCTCCCATTCCCTCTACCATCTCCTCCTCTCCCCTCTCCCCTCCCCTCTCCCATCTTCTCCTCTCCTTGGGGCTAAGGGTTTATGGGATTGAGCCTAATCACCATCCTCCACTCATCTGCTCAAACACACTGCATTTGTATTGAACTGAGTTGCACATATTTGCGAGTTTGTTTGACTTTGGAAACTCACTGCACATGTGCACACGAGTGTTTGGCCAAATGTTGTTGCCTTTTTCCGCCTTACTTTTACTGTTGCCTTGGTTTGAACCAGTGTTCCATTGAGATATATATTTCACCTTCTACACATATCTTTGTCTTATATGCAGGTGGAATGCAATAATCATATTTGAAGCTGCTTGATTGTCAACCTTTTAATTTGAGTAATCCTGTACATTACAGATGGGGGGGATTGTTACTTAATGGGGGGGGCTTGTTATGATTTATTTTTCTCAGTTTTAGGAAAGTCAATAAAGAGGAAATTCTAATGACTGAATCACGTGTTTGTGCTTTCCTCATATGGATGGATGGTAATGATGGATGTTTTCACCTGGTGATATTATTTGTGGATGGAGGATGGTGGTGGTGATGTATGTTTTCACCTGGTGATATTCTTTGTGGAAGCAGCAACACATCTTAATAATGTCGAAGACTTGAATTTCGCTTCAGTGACAATAATGTCCACTTACTTTTGCCGCGCCCACAAGTGATGTGTTTCAGCAAAGGATTGTTTGTGTAGTAGTTTATCAGTGAAAGATCAGATCATGTGCAGTTCACAGGCCGATCCTGTTGACCAAGCAGCCTGTGTAAGCCTAGCCTACTCGGTAACCAAAGCCGCGCACTGTACGAACCCCGACACGCCATGGGCGAATCTGATTTGTATTCCCTTGGTTCCTCGTGTCCATTCTGGTCACGTCTTCAAAACCTATTGGATGAGAAGGTCGGAGGGGACGGACCGCTAACGTGTGTGTGTGATGGAATGCTGCCCGCGCCTTGTGCTGTTGCTCCTGTTATTCCGTCTCTAAGGAGACGGGACAGATTGTTGGGTAGGAGAGTAGGTTAATAAATTGCACTTTATATTCATACTTGTGCAGGTCTGTGGAATTATTTTTGGAAATTACATTGCATAGGATCTCCTTGACCGGCCAGTTTAAAACACAGGTAATTTATCACCGCTGTATCATTTGTTTTATCACAGTTTTAACTGGATTATTGACAGAAGAAGATTTTACCCGCACTTTGTTAAGACTTAATTTGAACCACACAAACAATCGCCTATAAAAGTCGCACGTAGTCTACCAACTTAAATGAAACAGAGCGTCTTCCGGTAGTATCCTCAACTGGGCCAAACCACACATAAAATGACGTCCGTGGATCTGACCGTTCGGTCCAGTCCAAGTCCTAACCCAGGTCCTCACCGCGTGAAACAGTGGCAACTGAGCGGGACAGACTACCAACCCCAGCCGGCCCTGACGCATCGCAGCTCGGTCACAGGGACAGCCGACAGCCGCTTCAGTGCCTGGACCCCCATCACAAACAAGACCTCCAACCACCAGGTCAGCCAAGTGAGAGAAGACAGTCAATCGTTTTCCTTTTCTTTATCCTTTTTGTTATGCTTTTTCACCACCTTGGCCTTCCCTACTAAAAAACATTTACATTTGAGTCATTTAGGAGATGCATTTTTGTACTTTTGCGTACTGGTCCGCTGTGGGAATCGAACCCACAACCCAGCGTTGCAAAGGCCATGCTCTACCAACTGAGCCACAAGGGAAAATCCCCATATAATTCGTGCATCTATTAATTCTAAGCTACTATATTTTTGCACCAAAAAAAACAACCATTCAGCGACCCTGCCATTGTGCCCTTGAGCAAGGCACTACAATTACTCTGGGGCCAGCTGACCCATTGCTTCCAGCCCCTCGGGCTGTGCTCGTGTCTCGGGGTAGGCTGTATCAAATCAAATTGTGTTTGTCACGTGTTTTAGCAGATGTTATTGCGGGTGTAGCGAAATGCTTGTGTGTGTCTCGGGGTAGGGTGTGTGTGTGTGTGTGTCTCGGGGTAGGGTGTGTGTGTGTGTGTGTGTGTGTCTCGGGGTAGGGTGTGTGTGTGTGTGTGTCTCGGGGTAGGGTGTGTGTGTGTGTGTGTGTCTCGGGGTAGGGTGCGTGTGTGTGTGTGTGTGTGTGTGTGTCTCGGGGTAGGGTGCGTGTGTGTGTGTGTGTCTCGGGGTAGGGTGCGTGTGTGTGTGTGTGTGTGTCTCGGGGTAGGGGTGTGTGTGTGTGTGTGTGTCTCGGGGTAGGGTGTGTGTGTGTGTGTGTGTGTGTCTCGGGGTAGGGTGGTGGGTGTTGGGTTATTAGCATAAAGACATATTTCCGTCCCCTGTAAGTTAATGCAGCCTACATCTTATTTTATGACCCGTCAGTTGTTTGAGGAGCGGACGACCCTGGTGCTTCACTGGTTTGACCTTTGGACTGACCGCCAGAGAAAAGTCTTCCTCCAGGCGCTGCTGTCTCAATGCTCCAACTCCCAGCTCAAGTAAGCACTTCTGACAGACAGGACTGTTATTATTGTTTACCTGGATCCCCATTAACTTTTGCAGAAGCAGCAGCTACTCTTGCTGGGGTCCACGAAAAAAACAAAACATGACAAGTATCAAAACACTGATACTGTTAGACAAGGACAGTCACACAAATGTAAAATACAATGATATAAAACTACAAAAATAATGTGTGTGTGTGTCTCTGGTCTTGTCCCATCTCTCTGTCAACCCTCAACCAGGAAAGACTGGCATGCATGTTGTTAGTTCTGTATGTGCTTTGTTTTGAGCCAGCTGCAGCTTAGCTAGGTCTTTGCTGCACCTGACCACATTACCAGACAGTAATCAAGACGGGACAAGACCAGAGCCTGAACAACTAGTACAGTTGATGTTTGTCTTAAAGAACGCAGATCATCTTTTTATAACAGACATACCCCTCTCCCCATCTTCACAACTTTCTCAATATGACTTGACCATGATAATTGACCATCCAATGTTATACCTAGGAGTTTAGCTTCCTCAACTTGCTCAATGGTCACACGCCCTCTTTATGCACAATTCCAGTTGAGGTCTTAGGGAATGTTTTACACCGAAGACGGTGCTTTTAGTTTTAGTTGTATTTAAAGACCAGTTTATTATTGATCACCCATTCTGATACTGACTGTAACTTCTTATTTAGAACATGTAGAGTGTGGAATCATCCGCATACATAGTCATTCTAGCTTTGTGTAAGACCAGTTGCAAATCATTTGTAAAAATAGAGAAGTGTAACAGCCCAATGCAACTGCCCAGAGGGACACCGCACTGTACATATCTGATGTTAGAGAAGCATCCATTGAAGAACACTCTCTGAGTTCTATTGGATAAATAACTCTCCAACCATGTGATGGCAGGTGATGTAAAGCCATAGCAAGTGAGTTTCTTCAATAACAATTTATGATCAATAACATCAAAGGCTGCACTGAAATATAACACTACAGCTCCAACTATCATCTTATTATCCATTTATTTTAACCAATCATCTGTCATCTGAGCCAGTGCAGTACAAGTTGAGTGCCCTTGTCTATATGCATGCTGAAAGTCAGTAGTTAACTTGCTCTCTGAAAAATAGCGTTGTATGTGGTCAAACAACAATTCTCTCCATTAGTTTAATAAGAACACGCAGCAAACTGATTGGGCAGCTGTTAGAGCCAGGAAAGGGTGCTTTACTATTTTTAGGCAGTGGAATTACTTTAGCTTCCTTCCACGCCTGTGGACACACACACTCCTTTAGGCTTTGGTTAAAGATAGAGCAAATAGGGGTGGCAATACAGTCTGCTACCATTCTCAATGGTTTCCCATCAAGGTTGTCTATACCTTGATGGATAACAATAGTTTTTCCACCTCTCCCACACTAACTTGACCAAATTGAAAACAGCAATCCTTCTTTCATTATTAAATCTTTTATACAAAAATATGATGGTTCAAATCAAATTTTTATTTGTGACATGCGCCGAATACAACAGATGTAGACCTTAACGTGAAATGCTTACTTACGAGCCCTTAACCAACAATGCAGAGTTAAAAAAAAGTAAGAAACATTTGCTAAATAAATTAAAGAAAAAATAGTAACACAATAAAATAACAGTAACGAGGCTATATACAAGGGGTACCAGTTCCGAGTCAATGTGCGGGGGCACCGGTTAGTCGACGTAATTGAGTTAATATGTACATGTAGGTAGAGTTAAAGTGACTATGCATAGAAAATAAACAGAGAGTAGCAGCGTAAAATAGTGTGTAGCCATTTGATTAGATGTTCAGGAGTCTTATGGCTTGGGAGTCTTATGGCTTTGGGGTAGAAGCTGTTAAGAAGATAGCCCTAGTCCATATTATGGCAAGAACAGCTCAAATAAGCAAAGAGAAACGACAGTCCGTCATTACTTTAAGACATGAAGGTAAGTCAACAAGGAACATTTCAAGAACTTTGAAAGTTTCTTCAAGTGCAGTCGCAAAAACCATCATGCATCAGGAATGGAAGACACAGAGTTACCTCTGCTGCAGAGGATACGTTCATTAGAGTTACCAGCCTCAGAAATTGCAGCCCAAATAAATGCTTCACAGAGTTCAAGTAACAGACACATCTCAACATCAACTGTTCAGATGGGACTGTGTGAATCAGGCCTTCATGGTCGAATTGCTGCAAAGAAACCACTACTAAAGGACACCAATAAGAGGAAAAGACCTGCCTGTGCCAAGAAACACGAGCAATGGACATTAGACCGGTGGACATTTGATTTTTGGTACCAACTGCCGTGTCTTTGTGAGATGCGGTGTGGGTGAACGGATTATCTCAGCATGTGTAGTTCCCATCATAAAGTATGGATGAGGAGGTGTGATGGTGTGGGGGTGCTTTGCTGGTGACACTGTCTGTGATTCATTTAGAATTCAAGGCACACTTAACCAGCATGGCTACCACAGCATTCTGCAGCGATACGCCATCCCTTCTGGTTTGGGCTTGGTGGGACTATCATTTGTTTTTCAACAGGACAATGACCCAACACTCCTCCAGGCTGTTTTAAGGGCTATTTGACCAAGAAGGAGAGTGATGGAGTGCTGCATCAGATGACCTGGCCTCCACAATCCCCCGACCTCAACCCAATTGAGATGGTTTGGGATGAGTCGGACCGCAGAGTGAAGGAAAAGCAGCCAACAAGTGCTCAGCATATGTGGGAACTCCTTCAAGACTGTTGGAAAAGCATTCCAGGTGAAGCTGGTTGAGAGAATGCCAAGAGTGTGCAAAGCTGTCATCAAGGCAAAGGGTGGCTACTTTGAAGAATCTCAAATATATCAAATATAATTTTTATTTGTTTAACACTTTTTTTGGTCACTACATGATTCCATATGTGTTATTTCATAGTTTTGAAGTCTTCACTATTATCCTACAATGTAGAAAATAGTTTTCAAAAAGAAAGAAAATCCCTTGAATGAGTAGGTGTGTCCAAACGTTTGACTGGTACTGCACATGCAGGTAGGGGTAAAGTGACTATGCATAAATAATAAACAGAGAGTAGCAGCTGTGTGGTTTTGTGTGTGTGTGTGTGTGTGTGTGTGTGTGTGTGTTGGAGTATCAGTGAGTGTACACCGAGCCTGTGCAAGAGAGTCAGTGCAAAAAATTATAATAAATAAGGGGGTCAATGCAAATAGTCTGTGTAGCCATTTGATTAACTGTTCAGCAGTCTAATGGCTTGGCGGTAGAAACTGTTAAGGAGCCTTTTGGTCCCAGAGTTGGCGCTCTGCTACCGCTTCCCATGCGATGCGGTAGCAGAGAGAACAGTCTATGACTTGGGTGGCCGGAGTCTTTGACAATTGACACCGCCTGGTATGGAGGTCCTGGATGGCATGAAGCTCGGCCCCATTGATGTACTGGGCCGTATGCACTATCCTCTGTAGCGCCTTGCTGTCGGATGCCGAGCAGTTGCCATACCAAGCGGTGATGCAACCAGTCAGGATGCTCTTGATGGTGCAGTCTGAAACTTTGCATACATACTGCTTCCATCTAGTGGCCAAAATGTAAATTGCGCCTACACTGCAATATTATATTGTGGCCTTGCTCTTGCATTTCAAAGATGATGGAACAAAAAATAAATAGAAAATGCATGTTTTTTTGTTTGTATTATCTTTTACCAGATCTAATGTGTTATATTCTCCTACATTCATTTCACATTTCCACAAACTTCAAAGTGTTTCCTTTCAAATGGTATCAACAATATGCATATCCTGGCTTCAGGTCCTGAGCTACAGGCAGTTAGATTTGTCATTTTAGGCAAGAATTTGAAAAAAAAAGGGTCCGATCCTTATTAAGGAAGAATGATATAGGGATTTGAATAGGAAATATGTAGTGCTCAGCAGTAGTGAAAAGTCCCAATTTATCACTCATTGCTACTTAAATGACTACATAAATCACTACTGGTTTTACTACACGTCAATAGCAATCAAGTAGTACAACCAGTAGGTTTACTGTGTAGTAATGATGTGTAGTAATTCAGTGGGCACTGACTCTGTGACCCTAGGTCCTGCAGGGATTGGCTGAAGCAGATCGTGCCGGTGACGAGCATGGACTTCACCTCCGTGTTGCCACGGTTCCTGTCTCTCTATGTGATGTCATTCCTGACCCCTCGTGACCTCTGCTCTGCTGCACAGGTCAGCTGGCACTGGAGGGTCCTGGCCGAACAGGTGAGGGGTCAGGGGTCAGACTCTCCCCCTCTCTCTCTCTCTCCCCCTCTCTCTCTCTATTCCTCTTTCTCCTTTTAGTACTGTGTGTGAGGTTAACCTATGCCCCCCCCACACCTCGCTCTCCGTAGGACTGTCTTTGGTCGGTGAGGTGTGTGCGACGGGGCTGGTTCCTGCCCTATAATCCAGGGGACAGAGAGTATGGTGGGTGGAAGAGCCACTATGTGTCCTGTGTGTCCACTCTGGACTGGCTGACCCCCAGAGAGGCAGCACAAACGTACGGCACCCTCAACATGCCCTGCTCAGGAGAGAGGAAGGAGGAGGAGGAGGAGGAGAGACGCAAGGAGAGGAGGATCAGACAAACCATCAGGGAGAGAGTGGAGGAGCAGAAGAGTGAGTGAGAGGAGGAGAGGATCGGCTGTGTGGTCCAGTGTGGCCCAGTTGGTAGAGCATGATGCCAGGATAGTGGGTTCGTTTTCCCGGGGTTTGCACACATCAAATCACATTTTATTTGTCACATGTGCTGAATACAACAGGTGTAAATGCCTTACAAGCCCTTAACCAACAATGTAGTTTTAAGATAATATTGTTAAGAAAACATTTACTAAATAAATAAATAAATAAAATTAATATGTAACACAATAAAATAACAATAACGAGGCTATATACAGGGGGTACCGGTGCCGAGTCAATGTGCGGGGGTACAGGTTAGTCAAGGTAATTTGTACATGTAGGTAGGGGTAAAGTAACTATGCATAGATAATAAACAGCGAGTAGCAGCAGTGTAAAAACAAAGGGAGGTGGGCGGCATTTGATTCAATGCAAATAGTCTGGGTGGCCATTTGATTAATTGTTCAGCAGTCTTATGGCTTGGGGGTAGAAGCTCTTAAGGAGCTTTTTGGACCTAGAGTTGGCGTTTCGGTACCTCTTGCCGTGAGGTAGCAGAGAGAACAGTCTATGACTTGGGTGACTGGAGTCTTTGACAATTTTTTGGGCCTTCCTCTGACACCGCCTGGTATAGAGGTCCTGGATGGCAGGAAGCTTGGCCCCAGTGATGTACTGGGCTGTACGCACTACCCTCTGTAACGCCTTACGGTCGGATGCCGAGCAGTTGCCATACCAGGCGCTGATGCAATTGGTCAGGATGCTCTCGATGGTGCAGCTGTAGGATCTGGGGACCCATGCCAAATCTTTTCAGTCTCCTGAGGGGGAAAAGGCGTTGTCGTGCCCTCTTCACAACATTCTTGGTGGGTTTGGACCATGTTAGTTTGTTGGTGATGTGGACACCAAGGAACTTGAAACACTCGACCTGTTCCACTACAGCCCTGTCGATGTGAATGGGGGCGTGTACAGCCCTCCTTTTCCTGTAGTCCACGATCATCTCCTTTGTCTTGCTCACATTGAAGGAGAGGTTGTTGTCCTGGCACCACACTGCCAGGTCTCTGACCTCCTCCCAATAGGCTGTCTCATCGTTGTCTGTGATCAGGCCTACCACCGTTGTGTCGTCAGCAAACTTAATGATGGTGTTGGAGTCGTGCTTGGCCACGCAGTCGTGGGTGAACAGGGAGTACAGGAGGGGACTAAGCACGCACCCCTGAGGGGCCCCAGTGTTGAGGATCAGGGTGGCAGATGTGTTTTTGCCTACCCTTACCACCTGGGGGCGGCCCGTCAGGAAGTCCAGGATCCAGTTGCAGAGGGAGGTGTTTAGTCTCAGGGTCCTTAGCTTAGTGATGAGCTTTGTGGGCACTATGGTGTTGAACGCTGAGCTGTAGTCAATGAACAGCATTCTCACATAAATGTTCCTTTTGTCCAGGTAGGAAAGGGCAGTGTGTAGTGCGATTGAGATTGCGTCATCTGTGGATCTGTTGGGGCGGTATGCGAATTGGAGTGGGTCTAGGGTTTCCGGGATGATGGTGTTGATGTGAGCCATGACCAGCCTTTTAAAGCACTTCATGGCTACCGACGTGAGTGCCACGGGGCGGTAGTCATTTAGGCAGGTTACCTTCGCTTTCTTGGGCACAGGGACTATGGTGGTCTGCTTGAAACATGTAGGTATTACAGACTCGGCAGGGAGAGGTTGAAAATGTCGGTGAAGACACCAGGTGGTCCGCGCATGCTCTGAGTACACGTCCTGGTAATCCGTCTGGCCCCGCGGCCTTGTGAATGTTGACCTGTTTAAAGGTCATGCTCACATCGGCTACGGAGAGCGTGATCACACAGTTGTCCGGAACAGCTGGTGCTCTCGTGCATGCTTCAGTGTTGCTTGCCTCGAAGCGAGCATAAAAGGCATTTAGTCCATCTGGTAGGCTTGTGTCACTGGGCAGCTCGAGGCTGGGTTTCCCTTTGTAGTCCGTAATAGTTTGCAAGTCCTGCCACATCCGACGAGCGTCAGAGCCAGTTTAGTAGGATTCAAGCTACCTGTTTGACGGTTCGTCTGAGGGCATAGCAGGGTTTCTTATAAGCGTCCGGATTAGTGTCCCACTCCTTGAAAGTGGCAGCTCTAGCCTTTAGCTCGGTGCGGATGTTGCCTGTAATCAATCCATGGCTTCTGGTTGGGATATGTATGTACAGTCACTGTGGGGACGACATTGAGCCAGTGACTGAGGTGGTATACTCCTCAATGCCATTGGATGAATCCCGGAACATATTCCAGTCTGTGCTAGCAAAACACTCATGTAGCGTAGCATCCGCGTCATCTGACCACTTCCGTATTGAGTGAGTCACTGGTACTTCCTGCTTTAGTTTTTGCTTGTAAGCAGGAATCAGGAGGATAGAATTATGGTCTGATTTTCCAAATGGAGGGCGAAAGAGCGCTGTACGTGTCTCTCTGTATGGAGTAAAGGTGGTCTAGAGTTTTTTTTCCTCTGGTTGCACATGTGACATGCTGGTAGAAATTAGGTAAAACGGATTTAAGTTTGCCTACATTAAAGTCCCTGGCCATTAGGAGCGCCGCTTTTGGATGAGCATTTTCTTGTTTGCGTATGGCCTTATACAGCTCGTTGAGTGCGGTCTTAGTGCCAGCGTCGGTTTGTGGTGGTAAATAGACAGCTACGGAAAATATAGATAGTGTGATCTACAGTTTATCTTGAGGTACTCTACCTCAGGTGAGCAATACCTTGAGACCTCCTGAATATTAGACATTGCGCACCAGCTGTTATTGACAAATAGACACACACCACCCCTCGTCTTACCAGAAATAGCTGTTCTGTCTTGCCGATGCACGGAAAACCCAGCCAACTGTATATTATCCGTGTTGTCGTTTAGCCACAACTCGGTGAAACATAAGATAGTACACTTTTTAATGTCCCGTTGGTAGGATAGTCTCGAACGGAGCTCATCCAGTTTATTCTCCAGTGATTGCACGTTGGCTAATAGAACGGATGGTAGAGGTGGGTTACCCACTCGCCGACTAATTCTCACCAGGCACCCTGATCTCCGCCCCCTGTATCTCCGTCTTTTCTTCATGTGAATGACGGGGCTTTGGACCTTGTCTTGCAGCAACATTATATATTTCGCGTCCGACTCATTAAAGAAAATCACACATGATTGTGAGTCGCTTTGGATAAAAGTATCCCTATTACTGTGTTGGATCAGATATAGGGTTGGGGTCAGAGGTGACAGCCAGGGTGAATGATATTTCCTATCTCTCTGTTCTCTACAGGAGCATCCCTGAAGTCCAGACCAGCCTGGAGGAGCAGCATCAACAGAAGCAGACCAGGAGGAACAGTGGTCAGCCATACCCAGGGAGAGAGGCAGGTGCCTGGGCGAACGAGGAGCGTTCAGTGCTCTCCCTCCTGGTTGTCAGACAGGACGGGACGTCTCTGTTTATCCCCTGACCTCAGCCTTAACTTGACCCCGACTCTGACCCTGGAGAAGACCCAGCTCTCCAGCCATGTGAGGTCCCAGGCCATGGGGTGAGAGGCCTTGCCCCAATCATAGATATAGACCTCACCTGTGTGTGTGTGTGTTTGGTTCATGAACAGTGTGTGTAACGCGTTTGTGTGTGTGTGGGTGGGTGTTTGGTTCATGGCCAGTGTATATAATGTGTGTGTGATCATGTATGGTTTCAGGGACAGTGTGAACAGAGGAGGTTTGTCCACTTCCACCAGCAGCAGACCCAGACCCTCTCTCTCTCCATCACCACCTCTTCTGCTACTGTTGTCCAACAGGATACCTGCCTACGAGGTGAGACATTTGGAGCAGGGGGAGTACTGATATGGTCAAATATTTAGGTTATCAATTACTTACAGGTTTCAGGTCAATTCAATTTTTCATTCAGCATTGACGAGAATTGGAATGAGTGAATAACATCTCTTCTCTCCTCTCGTAGTTGGTCCTGTGTGGTGTGAGAGTAGGAGTGGTGGTGGTTCTATACGACCACAGAGGGACCCTCCAGGCTCTGTTATCCCAGGCAGAGAGGGCTCTGGGTGGGCAGCGAGCTCAGAGACTGGGGGTGCTGGCTCCTGGAGGTACGGAGGAGATCACTCTGCTGCAAGGTGAGGGTGGAACACTGGGTCAGGGTCATAGTTCACTGAAGGTCATAGTCACTGTTTGACCTTTGACGTCTCTTTGACCCCCAGGCTGCAAGGTGACAGAGAGGAGTGTGCTGACACCTGACTCCAGGGAATTCTGGGAGAAGCTATGTGGCTGGGTCGTTCCACCTGAAGAGGGAGGAGGGGTGGACGTCTTCTGTCCCCTCGCAGCATCTGGTGTGTAGATCAAGAGAGAGAATGGTTTATTTTCAATTACATGGTATCAGTAGCAGCTAACACAATACAAAATATATCCATCCACACAATAAAATCTACAAATGAATCACTCAGTCACTCGAGCACAGAGAAAAACTACAAACCGACGGCACTAACACACATTCCCATTCCTCTCTCGCTCTCTCTCTCGCTCTCTCCCTTTCCGCCTCTCTCTCTCTCTCTCCCTCTCCGCCTCTCTCTCCCTCTCCGCCTCTCTCTCCCTCCCCCTCTCTCTCCCTCTCCGCCTCTCTCTCTCTCCCTCTCCGCCTCTCTCTCCCTCCTCCTCTCTCTCTCGCTCTCTCTCTCCCTCTCTGCCTCTCTCTCCCCCTCTCTCTCCCTCTCCGCCTCTCTCTCTCTCCCTCTCCGCCTCTCTCTCCCTCTCCGCCTCTCTCTCCCTCCCCCTCTCTCTCCCTCTCCGCCTCTCTCTCTCTCCCTCTCCGCCTCTCTCTCCCTCCTCCTCTCTCGCTCGCTCTCTCTCGCTCTCTCTCTCCCTCTCTGCCTCTCTCTCCCCCTCTCTCTCCCTCTCCGCCTCTCTCTCCCTCCCTCTCCGCCTCTCTCTCCCTCCCTCTCCGCCTCTCTCTCCCTCTCCCTCTCCGCCTTTCTCTCCCTCCCCCCTCTCTCTCCCCCCCCTCCCCCTCTCCCTCCGCCTCTCTCTCCCTCCCCCTCCCTCTCTCTCTCAGCCAGAGGGGTGCTGCTGGTCCAGTCTCTGTCTACTCTGACAGGGTTGGAGGTCTCAGCTCCTACTGGGATGGCCACTGGAAGCTTCCAGAACAGTGAGTCAGGGAGGAAGGGAATCATTTCAATTGCGTTGATCAAACCCCAACCCTAGCAAGTTATTGTATATCAAGTTTGAACATCTATTGACCATATTTAACAAGGGGCCAATCCAAATGAAGTGAGACCACCACTCGCACTTTAAAGGCTCTCACCCTTCGTCTCTCTTTCTCTCTCCCCCCTCCCTCCAGTCCTGAGTGAGTGGTCGTGTAGCAACGGTGCCGGTGACAGGGCTGGGAGCGGGGTTAGGGGTGTGTGTGCGTCCCCTGGCCAGCACTATGTGTGTGAGGGTGTGTTACAGGGTTGGAGCTGGCAGACCCAGTGGCTAGAGGAGGCTCTAGGAGCCCTGAGGGACCATCTGGGGCCACAACTACCACAACTGAGTCTGGACACCAGGGGTCGAGTTCTGGGTACGAAACACACACACACGCACACACACACACACACACACACACACACACACACACACACACACACACACACACACACACACACACACCCGAGGTCAGTTTCAATGGGACTCTGGCCCTAGAGCAGCTGAGTGTGTATGTGTACACTGAGTGTACAAAACATTAGGAACACCTTCCTAATATTGAGTTGCAGCCCCTTTTGCCCTCAGAACAGCCTCAATTCGTTGGGGGCATGGACTCTACAAGGTGTCAAGTGTTCCACAGGGATGCTGGCCCTTGTTGACTCCAATGCTTCCCACAGTTGTGTCAAGTTGGCTGGATGTCCTTTGGGTGGTGAACCTTGATACACCTGGGAAACGGTTGAGCGTGAAAAACCCAACCTTGCCCATTCACCCTCTGAATGGCACACATACACAATCCAAGTCTCAATTCTCTCAAGGCTTAAAAATCCTTCTTTAACCTGCCTCCTCCCCTTGATCTACACTGATTTGAAGTGGATTTAACAGGTGACTATGATCTATAATGGATCATAGCTTTCACCTGGTCAGTCTATGTCATGGAAAATCGTGGAAAGAGCAGGTGTTCGTAATGTTTTGTAAACTCTGTTCCTAGGTCAGTTTCTATGGGAGGCGGTAGCACTAGAGCATCTGAGTGTCTCTAAACTCTGTTCCTAGGTCAGTTTCTATGGGAGGCGGTAGCACTAGAGCATCTGAGTGTCTCTAAACTCTGTTCCTAGGTCAGTTTCTATGGGAGGCGGTAGCACTAGAGGATCTGAGTGTCTCTAAGGAGGTGACTGTAGCTCTGACCGAGGGTCTCACGGCATTAGCAACGGAGGTGAGTTCTGCAACAAAACACTTCATTCCAAATGGCTTCTTTATTCATCTTTGACCTATCCTTCTCTCTCGCCCTCCTCCGTGCCTCAGACCAGACCTCTGGAGTTCCTCTCTCTCTTCCTGAGAAGATGGGGGGAGAAAAGGAAAGATCTAAACGGAGGAGGGGAGGAAGGAGATGAGAGAAGAGGAGGAGGAGGAGAGAGGACAGAAGGAGGAGGAGAGAGGAGAGAAGGAGGAGGAGAGAGGAGCTCTGTGTTTCTGACAGAGAGGGGTACACACAGACTCCACAGTCCTAACCCAGAGATACACCAGGTGTGTGTGTGCTCCTTAATGTTTGACTTTTAACTTCAGATCTGAAATTATACCCACCCACCCCTCTCTCTCTCTCTCTCTCTCTCTCTCTCTCTCTCTATCTCTCTCTCCCTCTCCCTCTCTCTCTCTCTCTTTCTCTCTCTCACACTCTCTCTCTGTCTCGCGATCTCTCTCTGTCTCGATCTCTCTGTCTCTCTCTCTCTGTCTGTCTGTCTGTCTGTCTGTCTGTCTGTCTGTCTGTCTGTCTGTCTCTCTCTCTCTCTCT
>NW_025533487.1:577500-630000 GCF_020615455.1 Coregonus clupeaformis | reverse complement strand
TACGCAAGGTAGAACACAAACTCACCCGCTACAGGGACTTCATACGCAAGGTAGAACACAAACTCACCCGCTACAGGGACTTCATACGCAAGGTAGAACACAAACTCACCCGCTACAGGGACTTCATACGCAAGGTAGAACACAAACTCACCCGCTACAGGGACTTCATACGCAAGGTAGAACACAAACTCACCCGCTACAGGGACTTCACATAGAACACAAACATAAGCATCAACACAGACACACCACCCCTGACCAAACCCCAGCTCTAGTCAGAATTATATTATTAACCCTCTATCTGTCTCTCGCTCTGTCTCTCGCTCTCTATCCATCCATCCATCCATCCATCCATCCCATCCCATCCCATCCCATCCCATCCCATCTCATCTCATCTCATCTCTTTCTCAGCTGAAGAGGAACTCAGAGAAAGCCATGAGGATGCAGGAGACCCAGAGAATGATCCGGGGCTGTCCAGTAAGCCTCTAGCATTCTACAACCTAATAAACTATACTGAAGAAAAATAGAAACGCAACATGTAAAGTGTTGGTTTCATGAGCTGAAATAAAAGATCCCAGAAATGTTCCATATGCACAAAAAGCTTATTTCTCTCAAATTTGGTGCACAAATTTGTTTACATCCCTGTTAGTGAACATTTCTCCTTTGCCAAGATAATCCATCCACTTGACAGGTGTGGCATATCAAGAAGCTGATTAAACAGCATGATCATTACACAGGTACACCTTGTGCTGGGGACAATAAAAGGCCACTCTAAAATGTGCAGTTTTGTCACACAACACAATGGCCACAGATGTCTCAAGTTTTGAGGGAGCGTGCAATTGGCATGCTGACTGCAGGAATGTCCACCAGAGCTGTTGCCAGAGAATTGAATGTTAATTTCTCAACCATAAGCCGCCTCCAACGTCGATTTAGAGGATTTGGCAGTACGTCCAACCGGCCTCACAACCTCAGACCACGTTTAACCACACAAGCCCAGGACAACCACGTCCGGCTTCTTCACCTGCGGGATCGTCAGAGACCAGCCACCTGGACAGCTGATGAAACTGTGGGTTTGGACAACCGAAGAATTTCTGCACAAGCTGTCAGAAACCGTCTCAGGGAAGCTCATCTGAGTCTTGACCTGACTGCAGTTTGGCGTCGTAACTGACTTCAGTGGGCAAATGCTCACCTTCAATGGCCATTGGCACGCTGGAGAAGTGTGCTCTTCACGGATGAATCCCGGTTTCAACTGTACCGGGCAGATGGCAGACAGCGTGTATGGCGTCGTGTGGGCGAGAGGTTTGCTGATGTCAACGTTGTGAACAGAGTGCCCCATAGTGGCGGTGGGGTTATAGTATGGGCAGGCATAAGCTACGGACAACGAACACAATTGCATTTTATCGATGGCAATTTAAATACCGTGACGAGATCCTGAGGCCCATTGTCGTGCCATTCATCCTCCGCCATCGCTTCATGTTTCAGCATGATAATGCACGGCCCCATGTCACAAGGATCTGTACACAATTCCTGGAAGCTGAAAATGTCCCAGTTCTTCCATGGCCTGAATACTCACCAGACATGTCACCCATTGAGCATGTTTGGGATGCTCTGGAACAACTTGTACGACAGTGTGTTCCAGTTCCTGCCAATATCCAGCAACTTCGCACAGCCATTGAAGAGGAGTGGGACAACATTCAACAGGCCACAATTAACAGCCTGATCAACTCTATGCAAAGGAGAGATGTCAAGCTGCATGAGACAAATGGTGGTCACACCAGATACTGGCTGGTTTTCTGATCCACGCCCCTACATTTATTTTAAGGTATCTGTGACCAACAGATGCAGATCTGTATTCTCAGTCATGTGAAATCCATAGATTAGGGCCTAATGAATTTATTTCAATTAAATGATTTCCTTATATGAACTGTAACTCAGTGAAATCTTTGAAATTGTTGCATGTTGCGTTTATATTTTTGTTTGTGTACAACTGTAAACTACAACTACCTCTACTAGTGATGTTGTCAACCAACCCGTCTATAGGTACTAGTGATGCACGGGTTGACTCATAACTCATAACCTGCAGTCCTGGTGGTTATATCCGACTCATAACTAATAACCTGCAGTCCTGGTGGTTATATCCGACTCATAACTAATAACCTGCAGTCCTGGTGGTTATATCCGACTCATAACTAATAACCTGCAGTCCTGGTGGTTATATCCGACTCATAACTCATAACCTGCAGTCCTGGTGGTTATATCCGACTCATAACCTGCAGTCCTGGTGGTTATATCCGACTAATAACTCATAACCTGCAGTCCTGGTGGTTATATCCGACTCATAACTTATAACCTGCAGTCCTGGTGGTTATATCCGACTCATAACTCATAACCTGCAGTCCTGGTGGTTATATCCGACTCATAACTAATAACCTGCAGTCCTGGTGGTTATATCCAACTCATAACCTGCAGTCCTGGTGGTTATATCCGACTCATAACTCATAACCTGCAGTCCTGGTGGTTATATCCGACTCATAACCTGCAGTCCTGGTGGTTATATCCGACTCATAACTCATAACCTGCAGTCCTGGTGGTTATATCCGACTCATAACCTGCAGTCCTGGTGGTTATATCCGACTCATAACTTATAACCTGCAGTCCTGGTGGTTATATCCGACTCATAACTCATAACCTGCAGTCCTGGTGGTTATATCCGACTCATAACTCATAACCTGCAGTCCTGGTGGTTATATCCGACTCATAACTCATAACCTGCAGTCCTGGTGGTTATATCCGACTCATAACTCATAACCTGCAGTCCTGGTGGTTATATCCGACTCATAACTCATAACCTGCAGTCCTGGTGGTTATATCTGACTCATAACTCATAACCTGCAGTCCTGGTGGTTAAATCAGCGGGGCGGGCGGGTTTAAGGTCATTAAATATTGTGTGGATGAAAGGCGGGTGGGTGGCGGGCAGGTTGAATAAAGAGAAAACAATGCATTAAAAACTCATAAATATATAATTATTGTGCTACATTGAGGTTTTTCTTTCATTATTTTTTATCTGGCATTAGTGCTTATAGCCTATGCTTTAGTGCTATACGCTCGCCAAATGCTTGGGGAAAAAGTTAAATTGATCAACTGAGGCAAAAAGGACAATGTTGGAGTTTAATTCAAGAGAAAAGCTGCGAAATGGAGAGTTGAAAATAAAGAGAAGGGAGGACCAGAACAGTTTGGGAAAGATTTGGTGAAGTGGTAAAAGAGGATGATATCAGTGCCGGCTACGTTATGTGTGATGATTGTGAGGCGCTATACAAGTTCGACGGTCACAAGACTGGGACTTCAAAATGGCACGTAAAGGGAACTGTACTGTTCAAATGGGTTAAATGGAATAGTAGTCTAACTGAAATCTGGACACTGACTATAACCTCTCACATAGCCTAATATTAACTGCTGCCGAATTAAGCATTTCTTGCAGTAAAATGATACACCAAATGTACATTTTGACATGGAACAGGAGTGGAGAAATATGATTTATTTATTTCAGCATCTAGACAGAATGAATGCGCGGTTACGGCCACCTGTGAAGGTGCTATCTTTATTAGCGTCATAAACGCTGATAGTATTTCAACCACATAAAAAATGCATCCAAGCCGAACTGAAATCTTATCAGAAACGTGTTGAGTAGTTTTCACAGCTTTTACATTTCCTTAAAACCTGACAAACTGAATTTTGCACGGAACAATCTTTTTTTGTTATTGCATTTTCTTCCCGGTCCGTAAACATATTTGCTGCTTGAGAGAGGCAGAGATGAAAGAGAGAAACTTTACCGATGTCATCTATATTGAAGCATTCATTCTATAGATTTAAGATATTATTCTGGTGAGCAAGGGTTTATTTAGTATTCTAGGGTAACAAAGGCAGCGTGTCCATAAAGCTAAGCTTCTTCTAAAGTAAATTGAATTAAATTGCCAAAATTATATAGCCTAATTAACCTACTCCTGTCTATACATAAATACATAAAATCATTCAAAATAGGCTTCTACACCAGAAAGCATGATTTTGGCCACAGGGGATCATTAGCTTCTTTAAATAAATAAAAAGCTGTGAATTGTTTTACATTTGGGCAGCGTGAAGGGAAACTACCAAATAGATGATTGTTGAGTTGTGGCCAGGAATATCGCACTATTTCAAAATACAATCGCGGGAAAACATAGTTTTGAAATCAAATTGCTCTTGCTGTAAAGAGAAGACAATTAAAATTCTCTAATCTGTCTTTTAGTTATCAAAATGCCCAACTTAATTGAGCGAACAGTTTAGCCAATCTTATTGGCACAAGCGGAAATCATCGGCCATATCTCCGGTGAGTGCGCCTAATCACTCGTTATCATTTTTGTGTCATTGTTGAAAGTTTATTTTTGAACAATAATTTCCTCCTCCCGGTTAGATGGACATCATATTGTATTTGTGTCTCCCCATCTCGTAGGCGTTTTATATGGATCAGACAACGTCGTTTTTATTGATCTGTTTGTCAGTGTCAGCAGAGTAGGCTACACTAATTTTTTTTCATATTAAAAAAATATTCTGCTAATGTCTCCACAGATAAAGTGCAGTAGAATTGCATGAAATGTGTTGCTAAAAGGCAAAAAAAATAAAAAAAGGAGAAGAAGAAACGTATCTGATATAAAATAAAACATCAATGTAAATGTTATTTGTCACATGCTTCGTAAACAACAGGTGAAGGCTAACAGTGAAACGCTTACGGGTCCTTTTCCAACCATGCCGAGTAAAAGATGAAAATGATTTTTTTAAAAATTGAAATGGTGACACGAGGATTAAATACACAGTGAATAACAATGAGGAGTACGCATGACTGTAAGTCGCATTGGATAAAAGCGTCTGCTAAATGGCATATTATTATTATAGGAGTAAAAAATAACATGGCTATATACAGGCCTGTAGCCCATAGCCTACTCTACCGCTCAGCCATGGTATTTTTGTATTAGGCTAAATTAGGACTATCCAATCTACTCATCACATTTAAGTCTGCAAATGCGATGATGCTTGGAATGCTTTATTATAAAGGTGCATTTTTTATAGTGAAAATTAGCTTCCCCAAATTTGAAACTGGCGCGCAGCCTATGGCAACAAGTAATGACAGAAGAGAAGCTGCATGTGTCTAATTATAGACAAGTTGACTAACAAATAGCCTACCAAAATGTTGGAAATTATAAGCAGAAACATAGGGCTATCTCAAAAGGCTTGTCCAAAAATCGCTCCGCCATCTCTGACTGTACAGCGCATTTTCAATATTAGCGGGTTAGGGTCAAGTGCCGGCCTCAGATTTTCACTTTATCACATATGCCGATGGGTTATTAGCAATTGCGGGAGGGTGCGGGTAAACAAACACCTGACCCGCCCATCACTAACCTACTGTCTCAGTAAACCAAAAAGTTGTGATTCGATAATGTGTGTGTGTGTGTGTGTGTGTGTGTGTGTGTGTGTGTGTAGAACCTTTGTGAGGGGAGCAGACAGCTGATCACCACTCAGGATGCAGCTCTGCTTAAATGCCCCAGTGATGACATCACAGCCTCGCTCAGGTAAGAACACTCAATAGCCTTTGATGTGAATATGCCTGCATTCTCATCTCTGTGTGATACTAACAGTGTGTGCTTGTGTGTGTGTGTGACAGGATGTATGAACACGTTTCTGACGTGGGTCTGTTCTTGTTCAACGACGCAATGGTTCTGACCGAGAGGTGTGTGTGTCACCGGCCCTTCACACACACACACTGCAACACACACACCTTCCTGGCCTCCGTCGCCCTGCACAGCCTCACCCTCAGAGAGATCACAGACACGCGCTGTGAGTACACACACACACACACACACACACACACACTGCGACACACACACCTTCCTGGCCTCTGTCGCCCTGCACAGCCTCACCCTCAGAGAGATCACAGACACGCGCTGTGAGTACACACACACACACACACACACACACACTCACTGCGACACACACACCTTCCTGGCCTCTGTCGCCCTGCACAGCCTCACCCTCAGAGAGATCACAGACACGCGCTGTGAGTACACACACACACACACACACACATATATATATATATATATATATATATATATATATATATATATATATATATATATATATATATATATATATATATACAGTGGGGGAAAAAAAGTATTTAGTCAGCCACCAATTGTGCAAGTTCTCCCACTTAAAAAGATGAGAGAGGCCTGTAATTTTCATCATAGGTACACGTCAACTATGACAGACAAAATGAGGAAAAAACGTCCAGAAAATCACATTGTAGGATTTTTTATGAATTTATTTGCAAATTATGGTGGAAAATAAGTATTTGGTCAATAACAAAAGTTTCTCAATACTTTGTTATATACCCTTTGTTGGCAATGACACAGGTCAAACGTTTTCTGTAAGTCTTCACAAGGTTTTCACACACTGTTGCTGGTATTTTGGCCCATTCCTCCATGCAGATCTCCTCTAGAGCAGTGATGTTTTGGGGCTGTCGCTGGGCAACACGGACTTTCAACTCCCTCCAAAGATTTTCTATGGGGTTGAGATCTGGAGACTGGCTAGGCCACTCCAGGACCTTGAAATTCTTCTTACGAAGCCACTCCTTCGTTGCCCGGGCGGTGTGTTTGGGATCATTGTCATGCTGAAAGACCCAGCCACTTTTCATCTTCAATGCCCTTGCTGATGGAAGGAGGTTTTCACTCAAAATCTCACGATACATGGCCCCATTCATTCTTTCCTTTACACGGATCAGTCGTCCTGGTCCCTTTGCAGAAAAACAGCCCCAAAGCATGATGTTTCCACCCCCATGCTTCACAGTAGGTATGGTGTTCTTTGGATGCAACTCAGCATTCTTTGTCCTCCAAACACGACAAGTTGAGTTTTTACCAAAAAGTTATATTTTGGTTTCATCTGACCATATGACATTCTCCCAATCCTCTTCTGGATCATACAAATGCACTCTAGCTAACTTCAGACGGGCCTGGACATGTACTGGCTTAAGCAGGGGGACACGTCTGGCACTGCAGGTTTTGAGTCCCTGACGGCGTAGTGTGTTACTGATGGTAGGCTTTGTTACTTTGGTCCCAGCTCTCTGCAGGTCATTCACTAGGTCCCCCTGTGTGGTTCTGGGATTTTTGCTCTCCGTTCTTGTGATCATTTTGACCCCACGGGGTGAGATCTTGCGTGGAGCCCCAGATCGAGGGAGATTATCAGTGGTCTTGTATGTCTTCCATTTCCTAATAATTGCTCCCACCGTTGATTTCTTCAAACCAAGCTGCTTACCTATTGCAGATTCAGTCTTCCCAGCCTGGTGCAGGTCTACAATTTTGTGTCTGGTGTCCTTTGACAGCTCTTTGGTCTTGGCCATAGTGGAGTTTGGAGTGTGACTGTTTGAGTTTGTGGACAGGTGTCTTTTATACTGATAACAAGTTCAAACAGGTGCCATTAATACAGGTAACGAGTGGAGGACAGAGGAGCCTCTTAAAGAAGAAGTTACAGGTCTGTGAGAGCCAGAAATCTTGCTTGTTTGTAGGTGACCAAATACTTATTTTCCACCATAATTTGCAAATAAATTCATTAGAAATCCTACAATGTGATTTTCTGGAATTATTTTTCTCATTTTGTCTGTCATAGTTGACGTGTACCTATGATGAAAATTACAGGCCTCTCTCATCTTTTTAAGTGGGAGAACTTGCACAATTGGTGGCTGACTAAATACTTGTTTTCCCCACTGTACACACACATGCACTGTACACTGTACACAGTTTATTAGGTACACCATCCCTTTCGCGAAAATGGTTTGCTCCTACAGAGTAAGTCATGTGGCTTGCTATATAAAGCAGGCAGACAGGCATCCAGGCATTCAGTTACTGTTCCATTGAACGTTAGAATGGGCAAAACGAGTGACCTAAGCGACTTTGAGTGTGGCGTGATCGTCGGTGCCAGGCGCGCCGGTTCCATTATCTCAGAAACGGACGGCCTCCTGGGCTTTTCACTCACGACAGTGTCTAGGGTTCACCGAGAATGGTGCGACAAACAAAAAAACATCCAGTCAGCGGCAGTCCTGTGGGCGAAAACAGCTGGTTGATGAGAGGTCGATGGAGAATGGGATGAATCATGCAAGCTAACAGTCAGGCCACAAACAGGCAAATAACGGCACAGAACGCACAACTCGGCGGTCCATGTCACGGATAGGCTATTGCAGCAGACGACCACACCGGGTTCCACTCCTATCAGCTAAAAACAAAAAGAAGCGGCTCCAGTGGGCACGCCATCACCAACACTGGACAATTGAGGAGTGAAAAAACTTTGCTTGGTCCGACGAATCCCGGTTCCTGTTCCGTCATGCTGACGGCAGAGTCAGGATTTGGCGTAAGCAGCATGAGTCCATGGCCCCATCCTGCCTGGTGTCAACGGTACAGGCTGGTGGTGTAATGGTGTGGGGAATGTTTTCCTGGCACACGTTAGGTCCTTTGATACCAATTGAGCAACATTTTCATACCCCAAAGAATTCAGGCTGTTCTGGAACAACGATGGGTCCGACCCGGTACTAGATGGGTGTACGTAATAAACTGGCCACTGAGTGTGTGTGTGTACAGTACCAGTCAAAGGTTTGGACACACCTACTCATTCAAGGGTTTTTCTTTATTTTTACTATTTTCTACATTGTAGAATAATAGTGAAAGATTTTAGATTCTTCAAAGTAGCCACCCTTTGCCTTGATGACAGCTTTGCACACTCTTGGCATTCTCTCAACCAGCTTCATGAGGTAGTCACCTGGAATGCATTTCAATTAACAGGTGTGCCTTGTTAATTTGTGGAATTTCTTTCCTTCTTAATGTGTTTGAGCCAATCAGTTGTGTTGTGACAAGGTAGGGGTGGTATACAGAAGATAGCCCTATTTGGTAAAAGACCAAGTCCATATTATGGCAAGAACAGCACAAATAAGCAAAGATAAATGACAGTCCATAATTACTTTAAGACATGAAGGTCCGTCATGTCTGGTACTGTAAATACACACAGACACAATCACAATGAATGCATTAATGCACTAGATTCATTTCTCTTTCTCTTCATTCCTCCTTTCTTCCTCCCTCTCCCTCCCTCCTCCCTCCCTCCTCCCTCTCTCTCTCCCCGTCCCTTTCTCTCTTCCCCTCCCTCCCTCCTCCCTCTCCCTCCCTCCTCCCACTCTCTCTCCCTGTCCCTTTCTCTCTTCCCCTCCCTCCCCCTCCCTCCTCCCTCTCTCTCTCCCCCCTCCCTTTCTCTCTTCCCCTCACTCCTCCCTCTCTCTCTCCCCCCTCCCTCCTCCCTCCCTCCTCTCCCTCCCTCCCTCCTCCCTCCCTCCTCCCTCTCTCTCTCCCCCGTCCCTTTCTCTCTTCCCCTCCCTCCCCCTCCCTCCTCCCTCTCTCTCTCCCCCTCCCTTTCTCTCTTCCCCTCACTCCTCCCTCTCTCTCTCCCCCTCCCTCTCTCTCTCTCCACCCTCCCTTTCTCCCCCCTCCCCCCTGTCTCACTGTAGATGTGTGTAATGGGTTTGTCCTGGAGGGTCCTAGTCGTGTCTGGGTGTGTGCTACAGAGAGGGAGGAGGACAAGGAGAGGTTCCTCTGCACCCTGCGTTCAGCCATACACACTGCCATCACAGAGACATAGGGTAGAGAACACTCACCATAGACAAGGGAAGGGTTTGATACAATCTGGGAAGGGTTTGATACAATCTGTCATTCTTCAATCAACCACTAGGTGACAGGAAAGAGGATTTCTGCAACCAGAGAGTATGAGTCCCCATAGATGACCAAGCTCCAAAGTTAAATTTGACTATATCGTAAAAATGTATTTAAAAAAATCTTGATTTAAGGTTAGGCATAAGGTTAGCAGTGTGGTTAGGGTAAAGGTTAAGGTTAAAATCACATTTTAAGAAGATATTGTAGAACAAAAAAAAGAAGAAAAAAAACTACACAGGGTTTCTGACTAGACAGGGTTCTGCCAGATAGTGAGGACCTGCGAGTCACTTAGCCAGATAGTGAGGACCTGAGAGTCACTTGGCCAGATAGTGAGGACCTGAGAGTCACTTGGGCAGATAGTGAGGACCTGAGAGTCACTTGGCCAGATAGTGAGGACCTGAGAGTCACTTGGCCAGGTAGTGAGGACCTGAGAGTCACTTGGCCAGATAGTGAGGACCTGAGAGTCACTTGGCCAGATAGTGAGGACCTGAGAGTCACTTGGCCAGATAGTGAGGACCTGAGAGTCACTTGGCCAGATAGTGAGGACCTGAGAGTATTCCCACAACAGTCCTATATTCTCTGTATGGTTCATACTTCTTCTGTGTCTCTAGTTAACATTAAACATGTCATAACTTGTCTGCCTTGTTCATTTCTTTTGTGACAATATTGTATGTGACCAGTTATGGCCCTGTTCTATTAAAGGTGTTTTTATTCCCTGGGGACATATACAAATATATAAATAAATAAGAAATTAATCAGCTATCCCAAAGGTCTCTGTGTTCCTCCAACATCCATTGGACTGAGAGTTTGATCTCTTACTCTCTCTGTCGCCCTCTCTCTCTGTCGCCCTCTCTCTCTGTCGCCCCTCTCTCTCTGTCGCCCCTCTCTCTCTGTCCCCCTCTCTTTCTGTCGCCCTCTCTCTCTGTCGCCCCCCCCTCTCTGTCCCCCCTCTCTGCCCCCCCCCCCTTTTCCCCGGTGCAGTTGGTGATAGGGTTGTTAGGGCCATACAGAAGAAGTAGTCATTGTGTTGGAGTGTGCTTTGTGATTCATCTCTAATCTCACACACACACACACACACACACACAGAGAGAGAGAGAGAGAACATACACCAGGGATGTGGACATATTGATCCTCAGGTGATATCTGCTAGTCCCGAGTGTTCCGCAGTCATCTTTGAGATCCAGACTTGTTGGGTATTCTAGATTAGAATGGTCTGAGTGTTCTAGAGTTGCCTTAGTGTTCTAGAGTTGCCTTAGTGTTCTAGAGTTGCCTTAGTGTTCTAGAATGGTCTTCACCCCACACTGGACAGACAGGAGGGGACTGGACAGTTCGCAGGTCCTGCCGTGACAACACCTCTAGGTGACTCAAGTAAGTACATTTCATTTTCTTGTATATTGTATGATTGATTTTCTCTTTCCTATCTTTCTTGTCTTGTGTGAAGTGTAGGCATTGGGAAAAAGACCCAAATACACATTGATTGAAATGTGAAAAAATTATAATAATAATAATAATAATAATAATATATATTAAGTAATCTACAGTATATCACTTGTGTTTTATTTGTGTTCATGTGTTATGTTGTATGTTAATGTCTTATGTTAATGTATTAATGTGTTGTATGTAATAACTTGTTTGTGAATATAACTATGTGAAAATAAATTTGCCCTGTCATTGACAACCACTATCTTTCAGATTGTATTCAATGACTTCCCAGCAAACCGTAAACATTCCCA
Source organism: Coregonus clupeaformis (assembly GCF_020615455.1). NCBI lineage: Eukaryota > Metazoa > Chordata > Actinopteri > Salmoniformes > Salmonidae > Coregonus > Coregonus clupeaformis. The sequence goes on along the minus strand of NW_025533487.1, from coordinate 618,494 downwards.
AAACATTAGCTAAAATTCCCATTGTTCGAGGTAGGGTTTTATCTAACATTAGGATGATAACATCCAAAAACATTTGAATGTTTTTGATAACAAAATGTTTTTAAAAGAATATCCTTGGAATGTTCTCCAAACGTTCACTAAAATGCTGTGGACAACATCTAGAACAACCACCACAGAACATTTCCCAAACGTTTTCATTAGGTTTCCAGGGAATGTAATAACACAATGTACCAGTAATGTTTTCCAAGCAATGAAAATTGTTTCTGTGAAAGTTCCCCAGAACATTCGTTAGGTCGCGGCAAATGTTCTCATAACACAAAAACTGTCCAGCCGTGCTGATGATTATTCAATGTTTGTATAAAACATTCACCTGACGTTGCAAGAACGTTCCCAGAATGCATTTTGTCTGTTCTTTTAAAGGTTCCAAGAATGTTTCGTTGTGGGAACAGTCTGGTGGGAACATTGTGGAGACATCAAAAAAGATATGTTCCCAAAACACAAAAACTGTCCAGTTGTGCGGATGATTCTACAATGTTTAATTTAGGGTCCAAAAAACAGTCACCTGATGTTACAAGAACATTTCCAGAACACATTTAAACTGTTCTTTAAAGGTTCCCAGAATGATTCATTCGGTTGTGGGAACATTGTGGAGATATGACAAGAGATAGGTTCCCAAAACACTAAAACTGTCCAGTTCTGCTGACATTCAGATTTTTTTTGTATCAGAGTGTAAAAAACATTCCTTTGAAGTTGTAAGAATGTTGACAGAACAGCCGTTCTGGGTTCTTTAAAGGTTCCCAGAACATTTAATTAGGTTGTGGGAACAGTGTGGAGACATTGCAAGAGATAGATTCCCAAAACACAACATTTTACCTTGTCTTGGAGGTCCACAGAACATTTCAAGAACATTTAGAAAATGTTATATTGAAGTTACCTAATATTACCACAACATTCTCAGCATGCACATTTAATGGCAATTCACATTTTAGGACTGGATTGTATATCACCACTACAAGGTGATATAGACTCACAGCATCTTTAATTTAATTCATAGGACATTTGAACAGCATTCAATCATACAATCACAACATATTTCTGGCACTTTATATGTGGGGTTTTGAACCCACAATGTTTGGTTCCCAAGCCAAGTCTTTTATCCTCAGCGCCACCAGGGGAGCTCTCTTACGTCTTCTTTTTTGAGTATATAGCCATGGCAGTATGGTGAACCACGAATTCCATGCTTCCTTTTTTAGCTTTTTTAATCATACCTATCCCAAGGATAAACTGGGTTATTCACCATCACTTCACCCATCCTCTTTATATGCTGCGTACTTCTGGACCCAATATTTACAAGTATCCAAGACTATGAGTGCTTATCTAGGATCACATTTTATTTTCAGGTCATGAAAAATAAGACATGGGGACCATATCAAGCGTCTCAAAGTAGGAAATATATTTGGTGTGTTTAAAAAAAAAAAAAAAAAAGTTGAACAGTACATTTTTACACCAGGGGTCTCCAACAGGTTGATCACGACAGTAGCTCGCAGCCCACCTATGAGTAGGTCCCCAAACAATTCAGAAAGTAAAAGCAATTTTCACTTTCCACCGCAAACTGTCATAAACAAATCTCACAAGTATCAGACACTGCAAGCTCCCAATTACTATCTAATCAACGCTACATTGACATTATCCCACCCCTGGTTATCCACACAAAAAAAGCCAAACCTACAGTGCCTTGTAAAAGTGTTTCCTATTTTGTTGCATTACAACCTGTAATTTACATGGATTTTTGTTTGGATTTCATGTAATGGACATACACAAAATAGTACAAATTGGTGAAGTGAAATGAAAAAAAATAACATGTTTCAAAATATGTATTCACCCCCTTTGCTATGAAGCCCCTAAATAAGATCTGGTGCAACCAATTACCTTCAGAAGTCACATAATTAGTTAAATAAAGTCCACCTGTGTGCAATCTAAGTGTCACATGATCTGTCACATGATCTCAGTATACATACACCTGTTCTGAAAGGCCCCAGAGTCCATGACTGTACTGTGTCCCTTGGACTAAGAAAATACAATTTATGACACGGTCAAGAAGCATTATGACCATCAGGATCATATAAGCCAGATAGGCTTATCACGTACATGCCCTTACGTCAGTCATCAGTCAAAAAGAGGGTGTCTTGTCCTGCTCCTGAAATCTGCTCCTGCATTCATCCCAGTCATCAGCAACAGAGCATTGTGGTAGCTGCATGTTTGACATCAATGTGTGCGCAATTACAATGATATAATTAAATTTGGTAAATTTCAGAAATACTGTTGGCAAGTAGGCTATGGTGTAATGGAATGTTTTCCCTTGTGTGGTAGATTCAGTGGGTTTTGACACTCTTATCTAGGTGTCATAACTAGCCATAAAAATAATGCAATATATGTCACAACAGGTCTAAATATGTGTCATGACAGTGTTATGACACATATTATGACGGGTTATGTCAGCTGTTATGACATATTATGAGATGGTTATGACCGTGTCATCATGTGTTACGACGCCAGGTGTCAAATAGTGTTACCAACAATGGTAATGTCTGAGAGTGTAAAACTACAAAAATCGACAACCAGTAAAAAAATACAACTGAGAAAACATACATTTGGAAAATAAACATAATTTTGAGGAAAAAAATCACAGATTTGATAGGGTTTAGTTGTTGATTGACCAGTATATTGACAGAAAACATAGTGCACTACTTTCTCTTGTACACTAAGGACCTGAGGAGTAGTTACAGGGGAGAAGAGAAGAATGTGCCTATTTTGAAAGCTAGAAAAACATTACTAGCTCACGTTACATGTACAGATTCAACTGGGTGGCAGGTAGCTTAGTGGGTAAGAGCGTTGTGCCAGTAACCGAAAGGTCGCTGGTTCTAATACCCGGGCCGACTAGGTGAAAAATCTGTCGATGTGCCCTTAAGCAAGGCACTTATGGCCCTAAATGCTCCTCCTGTAAGTCGCTCTGGATAAGAGCGTCTGCTAAATGACTAAAATGTAAATGTAAATGTTAAAAAGTAGCTCTCAATCTAGAAAAGGTTGGAGACCCCTGTTTTACACAATGTTTAATTTTTTTATAGTTGGTCTATAAATCTGGATGAAATCAAGACATCCTCTCTTTTAGTAGATTATATCTGAGCCCCCCCGCCCCGCCCCGCCCCCCCAAACAAGAAACATGGTTAAAGAATATGTGGGGCACCTGCAATCTTCAGATCTGCAACCAGATCATTAACCCTCTGCGTCACCAGGGGATAGATGTGGCTTTGCAGCGGGTTTTCAGTCTAACATGGATGAATCAGGAGACTGAACGCAATTTTCTGAGTTATTAAAGTGTTCCCATCCTCTTCATATGCTGTGGGACTGTAACACTGTTTTTTAGGATTTGGTGTTTTGTTATTATTATTTGTTGTTGACAATTTTAATTGAAAACAATCACGGTAAGGTACTTAATTGTTACCCAGAAATGATTTGATATTGAGATTTTTAAAAAATGTCTGCCTTGGACCTTTAAATCAATACAAGATTATTCAGTTGAACCTGAATTTGTTTTGGTATGGTTTATTATGCGTCATCTTTGATCAGAAAGTGTATTGCATTCATGTTGTATGTGTAATTGATTGAAATTGAGAAAAGGTACAATTAGTTTTCTTATTTAGTTTGAGGGTTTCTGAGCCTGTATTTAAGAAGTATATGGATACAAACGAATACAAGTTATTTAAAGGAAGCTCTATCCAAGTAAAATCACATTTCACAAGTCTTTCAAACGCGTGTGTTGAAGAAAGACAAACCTAAAATACAGGGTCAGAAGTACACGAAGAGGATGGGTTAAGGATCTGAAGATTGCAGGTTCAATCCCACATTTTCTGTAGACCTTTCCTGCAGCCGAAAATCCGGTGTTTCTATGTCAAACGGTTTTGTTATGTTTCAGTCTTCTGTGATGTATATAAAGTGTAATATTGGGATGCAAACTCAAAATGTAATACATTTCAACTCTACATCTGACATGGTACAGGTGTCTTCTTTTTAAGGTGTATACTTTTGTTTCAAAGTAGATTAGTTTAATACTACCAAAAAAAAAACACTCTGTTTGACCCTGATTTAGCCCATTGCAGTAAAAGGTTAACCATGTTTCTTTGGGGAAAAAACGGTGAAATTGAGGCTCAGATATAATCTACTAAAAGAGAGGATGTCTTGATTTCGTCCATATTTGTAAATCCAGTCAAAAATGCAGAATTTTAGACCAACTATAGAAATAAAACATTGTGTAAAAATTGACTGTTCAACTTTTTTTTTTTTTTTTTTAAACACACCCAATATAATCTTTGAGACGCTTGATATGGTCCCCCCGTGTCTTAGTTTGTATGATCTGAAAAGCAAAAGTGATCCTAGATCAGCGCTCATGGTCTTGGATACCTTGTAAAAATGGGTCCAGAAGTACGCAGCATATAAAGAGGATGGGTGAAGTGACGGTGAATAACCCAGTTACCAGTATGTTCTCTGGGTTAGTTATGTCTAAGAAGGCTAAAAAGGAAGCTTGGAATTCCTGATTGACAACACTGCCATGGTAACCATACTGCCATGGCTATATACTGGAAAAAAATAAGTGAGCTTCCCTGGTGTTGCAGAGGATAAAAGACTTAGCTTGAGAACCAAACATTTCAAGTTCAAACATATAAAATATATATATACATATTGTTGTGTTTGTATGATTTTAAATGCTGTTCAAACTTCCTATTAATTAAATTAAAATGCAATGTGTCTCCATAACACCTTCACATGCGAGTTTCCATTAAATCTGAAGGGTAACATAAAGGTGCTGTATTCCTGTCTGCTTTAAGGAGCTGCACATTTGCATGCTGAGAATGTTGTGGTATTATTAGGCAAAACATACATATATAGCATTTTCAAAATGTTCTGAGGACCTCCAAGACAAGGTAACATTTTATATTTGCTTGAACATCATTGGAATATTATGTTAAACCTAAAACAAATGTGCTATGAACGTCATAAAAACGGACTTGTTTGGAAACTGTGGAACATTGTGGAACATTGTGGGAATGTTCTGTGCAACAATACTGTATGTGGATAGTGTAATAATATTACTGCAACATCCCAGACAACTCCCATAACTTATTTAAATGTTCTTGGAACCTTTAAATAACTTAGACCAGGTGTTCTGTCAACATTCTTGCAACATTATAGGAATGTCCTGTGCAACCTAACACAACTGAGCATGTTTTGGGAACCTATCTCTTGTAATGTACCCACACTGTTCCCACAACCTAGTTAAATGTTCTGGGAATATTTAAAGAACTCAAAGATTGTTCTGTCAACATTCTTGTGACATCAAAGGAATGGTTTGTGCACCCTGATACAAATATTATCTGAATGTCAGCACAACTAGAAAGTATTTGTGTTTTAGGAACATATCTCTTGTCATATCTCCACAATGTTCCCACAACCTAAATAATAATTCTGGGAACCTTTTAAAGAACAGATGAAATGTGTTCTGGGAACGTTCTTGTAACATCAGGTGACTGTTTTTGCACCCTAAAATAAACATTGTAGAATCATCCACACAACTGGACAGTTTTTGTGTTTTGTGAACATATATTTTGTGATGTCCCCACAATGTTCCCACCAGACTGTTCCCACAACCTCATGAAACATTATTGGAACCTTTGAAGAACAGATTAAATGTGTTCTAGGAACGTTCTTGCAACATCAGGCGAATGTTTTATACAAACATTCTAGAATCATAAGCAAGACTAGACAATTTTTATGTTATGAGAACATTTGCCGCGACCTAACGAATGTTCTTGGAACTTTCACAGAACCAACATTGGTTTGCTGGGTTGTTATTAGAGGGATTGTTTTCAATGAGTGCTCTGTGTCCACACTGTAGGTACAATCGACTGTTGAAAGAAAATTATTCTATTCATCACCAGCTGCTGTTTGAATGAACTTCGATCCACTATCAGACTGGTTAAATAGAAAGACACACACAGTAGATAGAAATGAAGACTGTGTGTCTGTGTGTGTTTGTCTGTGTCTGTGTGTGTGTGTGTGTGTGTGTGTGTGTGTGTGTGTGTGTGTGCTTGTCAATAATCAGGGTTGATTTCACTGCTTAGCAGGTGAGCACAAGGAATAGGCAGATCAGAGAGTAAAGAGTGAGTGACCACTGAATATAAAAAAATAAACATGAGGAAGTGTTGTCACTCTGTAGACGACAGGTCAGAAGACAGCTGAGTGGCAACGGGAGGACGAGGGTATATCTACACAGGTACCATGACTTTTGATATTTGTCAGAGAAGTATTTTGTACTGTAAATCATAACTATGGCTCAATCTTTTCTCTTCACGGCTCTCGGGTCTCTCACTTCTATCCTCTTTAACCTAGCCTTTTGACCAGCTCTAGGTAACTGTAAGCCTGCTCGCTGAAGAACATGTGCGATTAAAATGTTTTGAACATAAACTGTATTATACTTTGTGTGTGTGTGTGTGCGTGCGTGTGCGTGCGTGTGTGCATTCATGCATGTCTGTGTGTGTTTATCAGCAGGTAATATGATCAGTATGAACATCAGTACCAGGGATAGTTGTGATGCATCCCAACCCTCCAGTAGCCACGTCCCTGTCCCCGTCCCCGTCCCCGTCCCTGGTATTACTGGGCCCTACATCGCCGCCGAGCTACTCATCGCTCTCCTCGCTATCGCTGGGAATATCTTGGTCTGCCTGGCCGTGACCCTAAACAGGAAGCTACGCACCGTCACCAACTACTTCCTGGTGAGAGGCTGAGAAATGTGTTACACTGTTAAAAGGTCCCTATGGGAAGCAGGAAGATCATAGATATAGATAGATATATGACTCTAGATGGATAAAACCTGTTTTAGCATGGACGTTGCCGTTCAGGACTTCCGCCATTTTAAAGTGGTCAACTGGGTGGGTATTCCTATGGGTTGAGAGCGATCAGCCAATGGTCAGAGGATTGTCTTCTTCATATTGGATTATTTACGGTCAGTAAATGGCTTGAAGCTATATCACTACCATCTAGTGGCCACAAATTAATGACACACAACATTTGGTTCAGTATTCCAGCACTGCAGGTGGCGGTAAATCCCCAATATTAGCCTTACGCTTTTTTCAAACACGAGAAGAGAATTGACTACTTTACAAATACCATCGTGACACAGACACAAAGATCAGTTCTCTATCTAACTCTGTGGAGAACCCAGGAAAAAAAAACTTGAAAGGAACTAATCTCACCTCCCTCCCCTTTCCCAGGTGTCGCTTGCGGTGGCCGACATCTTTGTGGGCGTGCTGGCGATCCCGTGTGCCGTGTTGACCGACCTGGGCCAGCCGCGCCACAACCTGCCTCTGTGTCTGCTCCTCCTGAGCGTGCTCATCGTGCTAACCCAGAGCTCCATCCTCAGCCTGCTAGCGGTAGCCGCAGAGCGCTATGTGGCCATCCTGCTGCCGCTCCAGTACCAGAGGATCGTGAGCCCCAGGTAGGCTAGCCCCAGGTGGATGTAGGCTAGCCCCAGGTAGGCTAGCCCCAGGTGGATGTAGGCAAGCCCCAGGTAGACCACCCAGGTGGATGCAGGCTACCCCCAGGTAGACCACCCAGGTGGATGTAGGCTAACCCCAGGTAGACCACCCAGGTGGATGTAGGCTAGCCCCAGGTAGACCACCCAGGTGGATGTAGGCAAGCCCCAGGTAGGCCACCCAGGTGGATGTAGGCAAGCCCCAGGTAGACCACCCAGGTGGATGTAGGCTAGCCCCAGGTAGGCCACCCAGGTGGATGTAGGCAAGCCCCAGGTAGACCACCCAGGTGGATGTAGGCTACCCCCAGGTAGACCACCCAGGTGGATGTAGGCTACCCCAGGTAGACCACCCAGGTGGATGTAGGCTACCCCCAGGTAGACCACCCATGTGGATGTAGGCTACCCCCAGGTAGACCACCCAGGTGGATGTAGGCTACCCCCAGGTAGACCACCCAGGTGGATGTAGGCTACCCCCAGGTAGACCACCCAGGTGGATGTAGGCTACCCCCAGGTAGACCACCCAGGTGGATGTAGGCTACCCCCAGGTAGACCACCCAGGTGGATGTAGGCTAGCTAGCTGCTGATCACAGGCCCATGTATTTTCCTGTGTCTGTCCATGTATGTGTTATGTCCTGCATTGTTCAACACCCAGGACCACATTGGAAATAAGTGTTTTTATGCTTTCATGTGTCATCCTCTAGGTTCCTTTGTACTTTTAAAACTGTATTAAACCGTTCAAATTGTTTTATCCAAAATAAAATCAATCAATCAATCAGGAACGCCCGTCTGGCCCTGGTCCTCACCTGGTGTCTGGCCCTGCTCTCTGGCTCCATCCCTCTGATGGGCTGGCACGGATCACTGCCACCCTCTGGGTACATGTTATAACATTATATTGTTGAACCTTTTTTCCATCTTTAAATCTGTATTAAATGTAAATCTTACAATCTGTAACTACCTGGTTGTCACCAGTATATGGTCTACTTGAACTTTCAAATTTAAATTATACGCTAACTAACTTCTGTCTTATCTTTAACTTCTATTAAAATAATAATGTATTAAATTCATCTCTTCTCTTTCTCTGCAGGGCCTGTCTGTTCACCTGCGTGGTCAATTTGAGTTATATGGTCTACTTCAACTTCTTTGGCTGTGTGCTGGTGCCCCTGGTGGTCATGTTTATCATCTACGGTCACATCTTCGTCACGGTCAGACAGCAGCTCAGACGCATCGCAGCCGGGAGGGGACCAGCCAGGCCTGATACCAGGGATGGAGGGAGGGGACCAGCCAGGCCTGATACCAGGGATGGAGGGAGGGGACCAGCCAGGCCTGACACCAGGGATGATGGGTCTGGGTCTGGGAGCAGAGATGCTGCGGCTGGAAAGAGGGCTAGGGTTGAGGCTTGGGGTGTTAGTGGGGTAGCGGTGTGGGAAGGAGCTGGGAATAAAGGGTCAGAGGCTGAGGGTTGGAGTGGAAATGCTGGGGTGATGACTAGCCATGCTAGTGGGTGTGTTAGTGCCGAGTCTGGGTCTGTGGTAGCCAGTGAAATCAAGTCTGAGTCCAGAGGTCCAGTAAAGACCAGGTGTGGGTCCGGTGGCGGCGAGTGTAAGCGAGCACTGCGTATGCGTCGTGAGGTGAGGAAAGCCACATCTCTATTCCTGGTGTTGTTCCTGTTCATGCTGTGCTGGCTGCCTATCCACTTTCTGAACTGTGTTATGTTGCTGTGCCCACGCTGCCACGTGCCCCTGCCACTCAGCCTGGCAGCCATACTGCTGTCCCACGCCAACTCTGCCCTCAACCCTCTGCTCTACGCGTACCGCATGAGGTCCTTCAGACACGCACTGAGGACGCTCTGCTGCACGCACACTGTATAACACACGCACTGAGGACGCTCTGCTGCACGCACACTGTATGACACACACACTGAGGACGCTCTGCTGCACGCACACTGTATAACACACACACTGAGGACGCTCTGCTGCACACACACTGTATAACACACACACACGGAGGACGCTCTGCTGCACGCACACTGTATAACACACACACCGATGACGCTCTGCTGCATACACACTGAGGACGCTCTGCTGCACACACACTGTATAACACACACACTGAGGACGCTCTGCTGCACACACACTGTATAACACACACACGGAGGACGCTCTGCTGCACGCACACTGTATAACACACACACTGAGGATGCTCTGCTGCACGCACACTGTATAACACACACACGGAGGACGCTCTGCTGCACGCACACTGTATAACACACACACTGAGGATGCTCTGCTGCACGCACACTGTATAACACACACACGGATGACGCTCTGCTGCACGCACACTGTATAACACACACACTGAGGACGCTCTGCTGCACACACACTGTATAACACACACACATTGAGGACGCTCTGCTGCACACACACTGTATAACACACACACGGAGGACGCTCTGCTGCACACACACTGTATAACACACACACTGAGGACGCTCTGCTGCACGCACACTGTATGACACACACACTGAGGACGCTCTGCTGCACACACACTGTATAACACACACACTGAAGATGCTCTGCTGCACACACACTGTATGACACACACACTGAGGACGATCTGCTGCACACACACTGAGGACGCTCTGCTGCACACACACTGTATAACACACACACGGAGGACGCTCTGCTGCACACACACTGTATGACACACATACACACACACAGCATAACACAGCATAACACAGTCAGATATCTCAGCCAGAGGGTTGTAAATGTTTATTTAGCAGACAAACTCTGTACATTATGGCAAATTTAAAATAAAAGCAAATTCTTCAATAACACCAATGCTTTGTACTCTCTCTCTGGCTCATTTCTGTGTCAGTCTCATCAAGTAGTTGAAGTTGTTTAATTATTCTGGGTCAGTAAAGTAGTAGTCTCGCGTTGCCATGCCGCCTGGTTCTCGATGAGGCAAGTCAAGTAAAAATAAACAAGTAGGTGAACGATCTGAAAACAGTAGCACCGCAGACACAGTTCCGGCCACCAGATGGTGCTGTTTTACTAAAACCTGAGATTATTAGATAAAATTAAATTAATGTTTTTTTCTGATTCTGATAAAACTCTATCACTCACCATAACCACTAAGAAAAATTGCAATACTGTTAGTAAGAGGCATATTAAATGAATATGCAGAAAATATTGTGTATAAGTAAAACATATTTTTTATATTAAATTAAACAGTAAGATTTTAGACACAAATACAAGATGATTACTTGATATAACAGGCATCATTACAGACATTGAATTGATCATAGGTCATATGTACATGATATACAGTGTATATATATATATGAACAATCATAAACCACACACATATTTATACAGTGCATTGGGAAAGTATTCAGACCCCTTTAAGTTTTTTTATTTTTTATTCCTCATCGATCTACACACAATACCCCATAATGACAACTCCAAGTGGGGTGTCATGTGCCTTTTACTGAGGAGTGGCTTCCGTCTGGCCACTCTACTATAAAGGCCTGATTGGTGGAGTGCTGCAGAGATGGTTGTCCTTCTGGAAGGTTCTCCCATCTCCACAGAGGAGCTCCGGAGCTCTGTCAGAGTGACCATTGGGTTCTTGGTCACCTCCCTGACCAAGGCCCTTCTCCCCTGATTGCTCAGTTTGGCCGGGAGGCCAGCTCTTGGAAGAGTCTTGGTGTTTCAAAACTTTATCCATTTAAGAATGATGGCGACCACTGTGTTCTTGGGGACCTTCAATGCTGCAGAAATGTTTTGGTACCCTTCCCCAGATCTGTGCCTCAACACAATCCTGTCTCGGAGCTCTACGGACAATTCCTTCGACCTCATGGCTTGGTTTTTTCTCTGACATGCACTGTCAACTGTGGGACCTTATATAGACAGGTGTGTGCCTTTCTAAATCATGTCCAATCAATTGAATTTACCACAGGTGGACTCCAATCAAGTTGTAGAAACATCTCAAGGATGATCAATGGAAACAGGATGCACCTGAGCTCAATTTCGAGTCTCATAGCAAAAGGTCTGAATACTTATGTAAATAAGGTATTTTTTTATTTAATTTTTATACATTTGCAAACATTTATACAAACCTGTTTTCGCTTTGTCATTATGGGGTATTTTGTGTAGATTGATGAGGAAAACATTTAATTGAATCCATTTTAGAATAAGGCTGTAACAACAAACTGGGGACATTTTGTTAGTCCCCTCAAGGTCAAATGCTATTTCTAGGGGGTTTAGGGTTAAGGTAATAATTAGGTTTAGGGTTAGGAGCTAGGGTTAGTTTTAGGGTTAGGAGCTAGGGTTAGGTTTAGGGTTATGGAAAATAAGATTTTGAATGGGACTGAATTGTGTGTCCCCACAAGGTTAGTTATACAAGACTGTGTGTGTGTGTCGTATTTGAGGATAAACGTTCTCCTGAGGTATGTCAGCAGGATCTCTGAATCAGCTGTAGAGATAACGTCATATACAGCGGAAGGCTGGGGCAATACCACAGCGCCTTCAGAAAGCATTCACACCTCTTGACTTTTTCCACATTTTGTTGTGTTACAGATTTAACTTAAAATTGATTAAATTGAGATTTTGAATATCGATTTGATCATGGTGAAGTTATTAATTACACTTGGATGGTGTATCAATACACCCAATCACTACAAAGATACAGGAGTCCTTCCTAACTCAGTTGCCGGAGAGGAAGGAAACCTCTCAGGAATTTCACCACGAGGCCAGTTTATTTATGTATTTATTTTATTTCACCTTTATTTAACCAGGTAAGCCAGTTGAGATCAAGTTCTCATTTACAACTGCGACCTGGCCAAGATAAAGCAAAGCAGTGCGATAAAAACAACAACAACTCAGAGTTACATATGGAATAAACAAAACGTACAGTCAATAACACAATAGAAAATCTATATACAGTGTGTGCAAATGTAGTAAGTTATAGAGGTAAGGCAATAAATAGGCCATAGTGCAAAATAATTACAATTTAGTATTAAAACACTGGCGTGATAGGTGTGCAGAAGATGATGTGCAAATAGAGATACTGGGGTGCAAATGAGCAAAATAAATAACAATGTAAATAACAATATGGGGATGAGGTACAGTGAGGGAAAAAAGTATTTGATCCCCTGCTGATTTTGTAAGTTTGCCCACTGACAAAAAAATGATCAGTCTATAATTTTAATGGTAGGTTTACTTGAACAGTGAGAGACAGAATAACAACAAAGAAATCCAGAAAAACGCATGTAAAAAATGTTATAAATTGATTTGCATTTTAATGAGGGAAATAAGTATTTGACCCCCTCTCAATCAGAAAGATTTCTGGCTCCCAGGTGTCTTTTATACAGGTAACGAGCTGAGATTAGGAGCACAATCTTAAAGGGAGTGCTCCTAATGTCAGCTTGTTACCTGTATAAAAGACACCTGTCCACAGAAGCAATCAATCAATCAGATTCCAAACTCTCCACCATGGCCAAGACCAAAGAGGTCTCCAAGGATGTCAGGGACAAGATTGTAGACCTACACAAGGCTGGAATGGGCTACAAGACCATCGCCAAGCAGCTTGGTGAGAAGGTGACAACAGTTGGTGTGATTATTCGCAAATGGAAGAAACACAAAAGAACTGTCAATCTCCCTCGGCCTGGGGCTCCATGCAAGATCTCACCTCGTGGAGTTGCAATGATCATGAGAACGGTGAGGAATCAGCCCAGAACTACACGGGAGATATTGTCAATGATCTCAAGGCAGCTGGGACCATAGTCACCAAGAAAACAATTGGTAACACACTACGCCGTGAAGGACTGAAATCCTGCAGCGCCTGCAAGGTCCCCCTGCTCAAGAAAGCACATATACAGGCCCGTCTGAAGTTTGCCAATGAACATCTGAATGATTCAGAAGAGAACTGGGTGAAAGTGTTGTGGTCAAATGAGACCAAAATTGAGCTCTTTGGCATCAACTCAACTCGACGTGTTTGGAGGAGGAGGAGGAATGCTGCCTATGACCCCAAGAACACAACCCCAACCGACAAACATGGAGGTGGAAACATTATGCTTTGGGGGTGTTTTTCTGCTAAGGGGACAGGACAACTTCACCACATCAAAGGGACAATGGACAGGGCCATGTACCGTCAAATCTTGGGTGAGAACCTCCTTCCCTCAGCCAGGGCATTGAAAATGGGTAGTTGATGGTTATTCCAGCATGACAATGACCCAAAACACACGGCCAAGGCAACAAAGGAATGGCTCAAGAAGAAGCACATTAAGGTCCTGAAGTGGCCTAGCTAGTCTCCAGACCTTAATTCCATAGAAAATCTGTGGAGGGAGCTGAAGGTTCGAGTTGCCAAATGTCAGGCTCGAAACCTTAATGACTTGGAGAAGATCTGCAAAGAGGAGTGGGACAAAATCCCTCCTGAGATGTGTGCAAACCTGCTGGCCAACTACAAGAAACGTCTGACCTCTGTGATTGCCAAAAAGGGTTTTGCAAACAAGTACTAAGTCATGTTTTGCAGAGGGGTCAAATACTTATTTCCCTAATTAAAATGCAAATCAATTTATAACATTTTTGACATGCGTTTTTCTGGATTTTTTTGTTGTTATTCTGTCTCTCACTGTTCAAATAAATCTACCATTAAAATTATAGACTGATCATGTCTTTGTCAGTGGGCAAACGTACAAAATCAGCAGGGGATCAAATACTTTTTTCCCTCACTGTAGTTGGGTGGGCTAATTACAGATGGGCTGTGTACAGGTGCAGTGATCGGTAAGCTGCTCTGACAACTGATGCTTAAAGTTAGTGAGGGAGATAAGTGTCACCAGCTTCAGAGTCATTTGCAGCAGAGAACTGGAAGGAATGGCGACCAAAGGAGGTGTTGGCTTTGGGGATGACCAGTGAGATATACCTGCTGGAACACATACTATGGGTGGGTGTTGCTATGGTGACCAATGATCTAAGATAAGGCAGGGATTTGCCTAGAAGTGATTTATAGATGACCTGGAGCCAGTGGGTTTGGCGACGAATATGTAGTGAGGGCCAGCCAACAAGAGCGTACAGGTCACAATGGTGGGTAGTATATGGGGCTTTGGAGACAAAACGGATGGCACTGTGATAGACTACATCCAATTTGCTGAGTAGAGTGTTGGAGGCTATTTTGTAAATGACATCGCCGAAGTCAAGGATCGGTTGGATAGTCAGTTTTACGAGGGCATGTTTGGCAGCATGAGTGAAGGAGGCTTTGTTGCAAAATAGGAAGCCGATTCTAGATTTAACTTTGGATTGGAGATGCTTAATGTGAGTCTGGAAGGAGAGTTTACAGTCTAACCAGACACCTAGGTATTTGTAGTTGTCCACATACTCTAGGTCAGACCCGCCGAGAGTAGTGATTCTAGTCGGGCGGGCGGGTGCAAGCAGCGTTCGATTGAAGAGCATGCATTTAGTTTTACTAGTGTTTAAGAGCAGTTGGAGGCTACGGAAGGAGTGTTGTATGGCATTGAAGCTCGTTTGGAGGTTTGTTAACACAGTGTCCAATGAAGGGCCAGATGTATACAAAATGGTGTCGTCTGCGTAGAGGTGGATCTGAGAGTCACCAGCAGCAAGAGCGACATCATTGATATACACAGAGAAAAGAGTCAGCCCAAGAATTGAACCCTGTGGCACCCCCATAGAGACTGCCATAGGTCCAGACAACAGGCCCTCCGATTTGACACATTGAAGTACACTGAAGTAGTTGGTGAACCAGGCGAGGCAGTCATTTGAGAAACCAAGGCTATTTAGTCTGCCAATAAGAATGCGGTGGTTGACAGAGTCAAAAGCCTTGGCCAGGTCGATGAAGACGGCTGCACAGTACTGTCTATTATCGATCACGGTTATAATATCGTTTAGGACCTTGAGCGTGGCTGAGGTGCACCCATGACCAGCTCGGAAACCGGATTGCATAGCTGAGAAGGTAAGGTGTGATTCGAAATGGTCGATGATCTGTTTGTTAACTTGGCTTTCAAATACTTTCAAAAGGCAGGGCAGAATGGATATAGGTCTGTAACAGTTTGGATCTAGAGTGTCACCCCCTTTGAAGAGGGGGATGACCGCGGCAGCTTTCCAATCTCTGGGGATCTCAGACGTTACGAAAGAGAGGTTGAACAGGCTAGTAATAGGGGTTGCGACAATTTCGGCTGCTATATTTAGAAAGAAAGGGTCCAGATTGTCTAGCCCAGATTACTTGTAGGGGTCCAGATTTTTGCAGCTCTTTCAAAGCTCTACATCAAGATAGCTAGCTAATGTGAAGTTAGGTATTAGTATTTACCTGTGAATAACCAGACCTTCGTACAAACTTGCTATGCTGAATTCTTGACGCACGATCGAACGTGCTGCTACATGATGCCAAATGCTACCAGCCACGCCCACAAGCCAGCCACTCTGGGCAGCTGTAGCGGCTCGAGGCAATTTACTACAGGGGGCATTACTATTATGTTCAGTTAGTCAATCACCCTGTGATGCGCTCGCTCTCTCTCTCTCTCAACAATGCAGAGAAAGAAATATAAATAGTATATAGGGACTTTAGTGGTCTAATAATTGGTGATAATTGTTGACTTCCTTAATTAATCTGCCTACTATTTCAAATGAATAACGTTGTATAAGGGCACCGGTAATAATTGTTTATTCAAAGAGAACAATTAACTTGAAACTCTCATTAGTAGTTTAGCCTCCGTTCATCAAGTCTCATATCAACAATCTTAAAGGATACCTAAGGTTCTTTAATTGTCTTAGAGCATTTGTCTCTCTCTCTCTCTCACTCAAAGTATAACTCCCTCTCAATTTATAACTCCTTATGTGTGTCCTCTCCTGGTCCTCTCAGGGCCCGGGCACAAACCTTTCAGGTGACAGGTGCTCATAATTCATATCTTGAAATGTATAACATACCAAATGCCTCTGTAGCTAACATTTGAAAAAATGTTGAGCACAGGCCTATTTATTTATACAAAAACACACTCACTCATCATCACAAATTGTAAGCAATCTAGTTAGTGCCTCCCAAAGACACTGTTGACATTGGGAAAAGGGGGTGGGCTATCAGGTGATCGTTGATTGATGATAGTTAGTTAGCTCGATTTATTTTAGTGATCCTGATTTACCTCTCTCTGTGTTACTTCTTCTCTCTTCTGCAGGTATCAGCCAAGCAGACCGAATATTGATGACGGTGTAGGCTAAATCATGTGTTATCAAGTGTTAGTAAAATGTTATGCTGCTGTGGCAGTACGGTGTGATATTTAAACGAGGTAGCTAGCTACACACATTCGACCGGTGACCGCATCTCTCAAAACCATGCGTGTTTGGATACCGGGCATGGGGAAAAAGGCGCAACCGGGCGCGGCGCGAGCTCAGTACAGGGCAGACCAACCGGGCGCGGCGCGAGCTCAGTACAGGGCAGACCAACCGGGCGCGGCGCGAGCTCAGAACAGGGCAGACCAACGGGGTGGGGGGATAGCGAACTTGACGAGGACTTGGGGGCAGTGGGTTCCAAACAATAACGATCCCAAAAATTATAACCCAAAAATATTTTGGGGGAAATTACACCACCACCCAAAAGAGAACTTTGGAGACTGGAGACAAAGGGGCATGTGCTCTGTCTGCACACGTAGAGCCCTGTCTGTGCACGTTCATGGTCCCTCTACATCTCTGTCTGTATGTGACTAGAAGCCAATGCTTGTCGTGATATAACAATGCTTGTCGTGATATATGCGTCATCAAATTAGAAACGTCTGCTTCTGCTGGACGCAGGTTGTTATTTACTGGGATGAATCTTGCTCTGGAGGCAGCTCTACAGAGCCACAAAGTCATAACATCTTATTTTAAACCTAACCATTAACCATAACCATACTGCTAACCCTAATGCCTAATCCTAAACTTAATCCTAAACTTAAATTAAGACCAAAAAGCTCATTTTTGTTTTCATGAATCTTCATGATAATTTTGACAATTTTGGCTTCTATCGGAAATCGCTCAGTTCTGCCTCCGGGGCAAGATTCGTGACAGCAAACGTCAACCTGTGCTTTGCACTGAATGTGATGACGACACACGGTAAAGCCATGTGTCACTTGGGGTGTGAGCAGTGGCGGCTCCTGAAAAAATTCTCAGGGGGGGCAATTTTTCTGAGGATTTAGGTGACCTACACACATTTAAAAAAAGATATGTCCAGCAACAACATGAAGACAGGGGCAGCATATAAGTCAATACCAGAAGCATTTATTGACTGATCTCAAAAGTGTTGGCTTACCAGGGTTGGTGGAGCCCTCAGTTTCATCTTTGCCTCGCAAAGCTAACTCAAACACTCCGCAAAACTTCACACACTGGATTAGCCGGCTGAGGATGTGGCGGTTCTTGCTAATGTCGTAGTAAATATATTTGTTATAGTGAATATGGAATATGATATGTTGAGTAAAATGTTGTGCTAAGATCTATTTAGGTCAGGAGCTGGTTATAAGTTCTGTTCCTATCCAATAACAATGGACAAAAGGGTCCTATCTTGTCAGCCTTGTCAGCAGGTGGCCAAGGACAACACCCACGCCATAGGCCTCTCAGTTCTTCCAACTCACGAGTTCTTGCTCTGAGGACACACACACACACACACATCATCACTGTTAAACACACACACACGCACACACACACACACACACACATCATCACTGTTAAACACACACACACACACACACACACAAAAATCCCCTCTCTTAGGCTGAACATTTGAAGACAGAGAACCCGACTCAGAGCCAATGCAACAGTGACAGTAGCCTGGAGGGGACCTCGCCCAACTCATCAGGACCAATCAGAAGATCAGAACTACTAGATTCAACCTACTTCATTTATTGCATAAAATGTCTGCACACAATGTTTCGGGGCTCTCTTCAGATAATAATAATAATATGCCATTTAGCAGACGCTTTTATCCAAAGCGACTTACAGTCATGCGTGCATACATTTTTGTGTATGGGTGGTCCCGGGGATCGAACCCACTACCTTGGCGTTACAAGCGCCGTGCTCTACCAGCTGAGCTACAGAAAGTGGATACTCATGGATGCACATCGCAATTGTAAAATGTCAACACAATTGGAGACACCACGTCATTTTTGGAGACATGTTATTGACAGTAAACTATTGTAGATGCGACTGCTAACTAAATAAAACATTTTAGCTGGCTAGCTAATCATCTTAGCTAAATGTGGGGCAAACAATTCAGTTATTTACCGTTAATTTGAGGGATTGGGGTGAAAGAAATCGAGTTACATAGTGAGACTTTACGATATACTGTATTGACAATATCGCAATATTTTAGCGCTAGTTGGCTGTACCTGCACCAAAACACCATTATTGTTCCTTCATAGCTTGTTCTCAATCTTTTCACATTGGGAGCCAATTTGTTTTCAGCACTTTTATTTGCATGACTGATCAAAACTCGTTCTCATGGCTTTCTGATCCCTCTGCAACAGACATATGGTGCGCAATAAAATCACAGTATCGAATCGCAATACGTATAGAATCATGAGACTCGCAATGCATATATCTTATCGTGAGGTTCCTGGCAATTCCCAGCCCAAGTTCATTTGCCACAACAAATCTCTTCGCTAGCAAACGCGATGTCTTCTCCAAAACGGCAATGTGTCTCCAGCAATGTTTACTTTTTTGACGTTCTATGGCATCTCCACTTTCCAAGCATATATGACCACATGTAATATTTTGGTAAGTGATGCAAATAGTGAACTATGTAGGGCCAGGATGTAAAATATATGTAGCTGCAGCAATTTCTCTTATCTGATATGGTAAGTAATGGGGCTTAATGTATAGCTCCCTAAGAGTTTGACGAACGGGTCCGTGCACGCGATTCCAGATATCTTTACCTCTGAATAAACTGCCTTTATTATACCATATCCACCCTGTCCAAAGTCTCTACTTGGTCTCAGTTCTCCAGTAAACTTGTGATTATCAACACTAACCTCATCGTTGTGGCGGCGGACAGCTAGCCTGTATCCCTCATCCAGTTGAGTGGCAATGTTATTTTTTCGTTCGTACCAATTTTTTGGAAAATCCTCGGGTGTAGGACTTTCCGCCTTTAGTAGAAACCTGTTGAATTATTAAATTTGGTCTGGGAGGTCCTAATTGTTTCGTTGCCAATTTATCTTCATTTGTCCGCCGACAAAAAGGAACTTCTTTCAAAGACACAATCCGCTCTTTTCTTAGTTACGTTCATGGTTACGTTACGTATGACGAAAGCGCGTAAGTGCAAGCCCTCAGACACCCATAGAGATTGTATTGAAAGCTCTGAAATTTGAAAAAAATAGATTTTACATGGGAGTCTATGACAGACTTCTGGGCGATTTTCAACCTGACTGAAATCGCCCCAAAAGGAGGGGGAGCCATTTGAAGCACGACTTTAGCCTGATTGGACATTACAACACTGATAACTACTGTTGCCGTGATATAATTGATTAGAAAAAAAATCCCTTCCTTTTCCCGTTTGGCAGTGCGTCGCCCATATCGCCCTATTGAACACACCGCCCCTGGGTGTGAGATGACGTAAGACAAACACATGATGGCTTGTTATTGATTAGCCTACAGTGACCATGCATGGTGAGTAGTGCAGTCTGCTCACAAGGAGTCGGTGAACCAGAAGGTTATTTCTGATGAATTAACTAACACCATGGGTAACGGGTGGAGTTTCAAGTTTGGGGAAGATAATTTTCAAACATATAAATATGCACCTTTATAATAAAGCATTCCATGCATCATTGCATTTGCAGACTTATGTCAGATAGTCTACTATTCATAATGTGGTGAGCAGATTGGATAGTCATAGTTTAGGCTAATAATATATCTCAATCATTGTGTGTGGTCCTCTGTAGCTCAGTTGGCAGAGCACGGCGCTTGTAACGCCAAGGTAGTGGGTTCGATCCCCGGGACCACCCATACACAAAAATGTATGCACACATGACTGTAAGTCGCTTTGGATAAAAGCGTCTGCTAAATGGCATATTATTATTATTATTACTGTCCACAAAAAATAATGTTCAATGCATGGCTGAGCGCACATAGCGGAGAGTAGACTTGGGCTATAGGTGTCACGGTTTCGGCCGAGACTGCTCCTCCTCCTGGTTCGGGCAGGCTTCGGCGTTCGCCGTCCCCGGAGTACTAGCTGCCACCGTTGAATGTTTCGTGGTGTGATTGCTTTGGTCTGTCTTGTACACCTGTGTCTGTTTGTGTTCTGATTACGTGTCCTATAAGTTCCCTGTTTGGTATTGGTTAGATTGTGTGTTGTTGTCTGCTTGTATTTTCGGAGCTGCGTTTTGACGCTCTGTTTGTTTGTTTAGTGTTTACGCATGGTTTACGTATTCACTCGCCTCTGTTTGTTTTCGAGGCCGTGTATTGTAATTTAGCACTTTTGACTAGTAAAGTCTGTTGGACGAAGCCTCTGTGTCCTGCGCCTGACTCCTCCACCACATCCACATCGGTTCTACTGACAATAGGCTATATCAGATACGTTTCTTCTTTCTTTGGTGGAGTTAGTTTTGCATCGCCCGGTGCCCCAGGTGGGTGGAGATTTCACTTAAATCTAATGGTCTGAAATGAGAAAACGGCAGGGCACAGGGCCATGTAAAACAAACCCGCGTTCTCTCCACAGCTCCACCAATCTGTCTCCCATCACCTTGTTGTTGTTGTTGTTGTTGTTGTTGCTTTCCTCTTCACCATCATTGTTTTGGTCTCACATGCTGCGTGCTCATTGTCAGCTGTCCTTGCCCAATCGCATCATTGAGCTAACATTGACGACATGCATGTCAGTCTCTCCTGGCTCAGAGTGGAAGAGAGATTGACTTCATCACTGCTTGTTTTTGTGAGAGGTGTCTACGATCTGAATGTACCCGAGCTGTCTGTTTGGAATACTGGCACACAGTATGCATAACCCACAAGACATGCCTCCAGAGGTCTCTTCACAGTCCCCAAGTCCAGAACGGACTATGGGAGGCGCACAGTACTACATAGAGCCATGACTACATGGAACTCTATTCCACATCAGGTAACTGATGCAAGCAGTAGAATCAGATTTAAAAAACAGGTAAAAATACACCTTGTGGAACAGCGGGGACTGTCAAGAGACACACACAGGTACATACACACATACATATAGACACACTCTACACACACGTACACATGGATGTTGTATTGTAAATATGTGATAGTGGAGTAGTGGCCTGAGGGAACACACTAAATGTATTAAGTGTTATGAAATATAATGTAATGTAATATTTTTAATTGTATATAACTGCCTTAATGTTGTTGGACCCCAGGAAGAGTATCTACTGCCTTGGCAGGAACTAATGGAGATCAATAATAAATACAAATACAAATAGCACTGCTCTTACTACAAGATGCATAACAAACAAATGGTCAGAAAATTATGGGGACATGTGACAGGGGTCTGGATCAGTAGCGGTGCGTGGGTAAAATCACCAAGCTATTCCAGGGGAGGAAAAAGCCATATTACAACCTACAGTGGGGAGAACAAGTATTTGATACACTGCCGATTTTGCAGGTTTCCCTACTTACAAAGCATGTAGAGGTCTGTAATTTTTATCATAGGTACACTTCAACTGTGAGAGACGGAATCTAAAACAAAAATCCAGAAAATCACATTGTATGATTTTTAAGTAATTAAAATATAACTATAATTTGTACAATTTTATAATACAAATTATATATTTTTTTAGTATTATTTGTTACTATAATAACAACCTATGTGTTGTGATAATTGCGTTGTTTGCTCTATAACCTGTTAGTTTATATACCTTGACACCATGATATAAAGGCCTAAAGGCCCGAGACAATAAGA
This sequence comes from Coregonus clupeaformis, assembly GCF_020615455.1. Lineage (NCBI taxonomy): Eukaryota > Metazoa > Chordata > Actinopteri > Salmoniformes > Salmonidae > Coregonus > Coregonus clupeaformis. The sequence continues at coordinate 596,017 of NW_025533487.1, read as the reverse complement.
ATAAATTCAACCACACCTTTGTTTAATCACAAAATCGGAGAGCAACATCTGTCCGGTGGAGTCCACAAAGCCTATTGGATGAAACAAACAGTTACATGACCTACAGCACGGTCAAGGAAGGTAATGTTTCCGACGTTTTCGGACAACTAAACAACTATTGATTTAGAACAGAGTTACCGGAAGTCGCAAAGAAAACAGGAGATATGCCTCCACTATTCCAGCAACATTTAAACATCATCAAATCACCGACTGTATGCTTAGTCTAATACAGTGACAACTAAATGATTCCAAAAACAATTTAGTCCAATCAACGTAAGCGTGGCTGTCCATGGTACGGATTTCTCTGAATGTGTGTGTGTGTGTGCTTAAGTAGAAAAAACATGTTGACTCACCCTACTTGTAGAGAAACGCCAACGCCGTCCTCCTCTCTTTCATGTTCCCGAAACTTCTATGACTGTCATACAGTACACGCTTTTAGTTTTTGTTGTCTTAGGCTACATGGCTAAAATGCTTGCTCGCTAGCCTAACTTCCTTTCATGGGCAACTATGAGCCAGCTAGTTAACATTAGCCTACTACATCTAGCTACATATTGAACGTCCATCCTCTCAGGCCAGATACACAATGTATGCATTTATGGTTGGATCAGAATTGCCGTTATAATCATTGGCCAGTACGGATAATTAAATTAAACCACAAGTTGAAATCCCTATCTCCACCCATGGCTAAATTGGGAAAGGGACAATTTTAGCTAGCTGGCTAGCCACCAGAGGACAACCAGATGCAACAATTCAAGTTATTTTCTGTCAATGATGTTTGGCTTTTGATGTGATGTGATTGGCTCATTGTTCTATCTGTGTGATTGGTGTGAAGCCAAATCCAAACTGGCTTCCCGTGACAGTTTATTTTGGTGCGCCAGGACCATTCACAGTTGAGCTCACTCAGTTTAGCTATTGGCTATTATTGTATATTTTTTTTATCAAGGGAGGCCAAATGCTCGCTAGCTTCGCTTGCATTCAATGCTACGGGCGGCAACAATGTCATACTCTTTTTGACCAGACAGCATCAGATAGATGGGCCACACATACAGAGACAGAGGGGGCGCTGTTTCACTCCCTCGGATGCTTTCTCCGCGGAGATACACTACCAGTCAAAGGTTTGGACACATCAACTCATTCAAGGGTTTTTCTTTATTTTTTACTATTTTTTACATTGTAGTATAATAGTGAAGACATTAAAAATGATGAAATAACACATATGGAATCATGTAGTAACCAAACAAGTGTTTAACAAATGAAAATATATTTTATATTTGAGATTCTTCAAATAGTTACCCTTTGCTGCTTTGATGACAGCTTTGCATACTCTTGCCATTCTCTCAACCAGCTTCAACTGGAATGATTTTCCATACAGTCTTGATGGAGTTCCCACATTTGCTGAGCATTTGTTGGCTGCTTTTCCTTCACTATGCGGTCCGACTCATCCCAAACCATCTCAATTGGGTTGAGGTCAGGGGATTGTGGAGGCCAGGTCATCTGATGCAGCACTCCATCACTCTCCTTCTTGGTAAAATAGCCCTTACACAGCCTGGAGGTGTGTTGGGTCATTGTCCTGTTGAACAACAAATGATAGTCCCACCAAGCCCAAACCAGATGGGATGGCGTATCGCTGCAGAATGCTGTGGTAGCCATGCTGGTTAAGTGTGCCTTGAATTCTAAATAAATCATAGACAGTGTCACCAGCAAAGCACCCCCACACCATAACACCTTCTCCTCCATGATTTATGGTGCGAACTACACATGCGGAGATCACAAAGACACAGCGGTTGGAGCCAAAAATCTCCAATTTGGACTCCAGACCAAAGGACATATTTCCACCGGTCTAATGTCCATTGTTTGTGTTTCTTGGCCCAAGCAGGTCACTTCTTCCTATTGGTGTCCTTTAGTAGTGGTTTCTTTGCAGCAATTCGACCATGAAGGCCTGATTCACACAGTCCCCTCTGAACAGCTGATGTTGAGATGTGTCTGTTACTTGATCTCTGTGAAGCATTTATTTGGGCTGCAATTTCTGAGGCTGGTAACTCTATTGAACTTATCCTCTGCAGCAGAGGTAATTCTGGTTCTTCCATTCCTGTGGTGGTCCTCATGAGAGCCAGTTTCATCATAGTGCTTGATGGTTTTTGCCACTGCACTTGAAGAAACTTTCAAAGTTCTTAAAATTTTCCGGATTGCGGGACAGGATGGCAACAACAACTGCCCGAGTTACACCAGGAACGCACAATCCCTCCATCGGTGCTCACACTGTCCGCAATAGGCTGAGAGAGGCTGGACTGAGGGCTTGTAGGCCTGTTGTAAGGCAGGTCCTCACCAGACATCACCGGCAACAACGTCGCCAATGGGCACAAACCCACCGTCGCTGGACCAGACAGGACTGGCAAAAAGTGCTCTTCACTGACGAGTCGCGGTTTTGTCTCACCAGGGGTGATGGTCGGATTCACGTTTATCGTCGAAGGAATGAGCGTTACACCGAGGCCTGTACTCTGGAGCGGAATCGATTTGGAGGTGGAGGGTCCGTCATGGTCTGGGGCGGTGTGTCACAGCATCATCGGACTGAGCTTGTTGTCTTTGCAGGCAATCTCAACGCTGTGCGTTACAGGGAAGACATCCTCCTCCCTCATGTGGTACCCTTCCTGCAGGCTCATCCTGACATGACCCTCCAGCATGACAATGCCACCGGGCCATACTGCTCGTTCTGTGCATGATTTCCTGCAAGACAGGAATGTCAGTGTTCTGCCATGGCCAGCGAAGAGCCCGGATCTCAATCCCATTGAGCACGTCTGGGACCTGTTGGATCAGAGGGTGAGGGCTAGGGCCATTCCCCACAGAAATGTCCGGGAACTTGCAGGTGCCTAGGTGGAAGAGTGGGGTAACATCTCACAGCAAGAACTGGCAAATCTGGTGCAGTCCATGAGGAAGAGATGCACTGCAGTACTTAATGCAGCTGGTTGGCCACACCAGATACTGACTGTTACTTTTGATTTTGACCTCCCCTTTGTTCAGGGACACATTATTCAATTTCTGTTAGTCACATGTCTGTGGAACTTGTTCAGTTTATGTCTCAGTTGTTGAATCTTGTTATGTTCACACAAATATTTACACATGTTTAGTTTGCTGAAAATAAATGCAGTTGACAGTGAGAGGACGTTTCTTTTTTTGCTGAGTTTAGTTAGCTAGCGCTCTCACAAGACAGGCCAAGTTAGCTGCATTGTTGCTTGCATACGATTGGCTGTGGTCTCCAAACACTAATGAAAGCATGATGTTAGCATGAAATGTACCATCCCTTAGTGTAGCAATCAATAAAAATGTATGCGCTGATCCATAATGGGCTCTGCCACCTCAGCCATACTGTCAAATCTATCATCAATACGTCCACTCCTATTTATAGAGTTTATCTTGTAACAAACAACTTTTGTTATGTTGTGATCACAAGAAAATTATCTTGTGATCTCGACAAAACTAGGGATTATTTTTTTTTTTTTTTGTCATATGTCCTCTCTGGACTTCTGTAGATCCTAGCCCAACTTCATAAGGATCATGAACATTCGTCTTGGAGGGCAGAAGATAGGCTGTACTGTTGTTCGCTGAATTAAGTTGATCATTTTGATAGCTACAAGACAGATAAGAATATTTTTTATTGTCTTCTCTTTACAGCAGCAGCCATTTTTGCTTTCCAAACGAGGTTTTCCTGCGATTGTATTTTGAATTATTGTGATATGTCTGGCTAGGCCTCTACCTTTTCACTGACAGTCGCAAGTCAACAATCAAGTAATTGATATTTGCAGCGCGGCCTGCCCAAAATTGCGAATTCTGCCTTTCCTTCCGACTGTAGACAACGCAAATTTTTAAACAATCCACAACTAATTATCCTCTGTGGCCAAATCTGTGGCTCTAGTAGCCTATTTTGGACGATTGAATGTATTTCTGTATAGACAGGAGTAGGATAATTAGGCTGTATCATTTTGGCAATTAAATTGACTTTAGGGAAAGCTTAGCTTCCTCTGGTCGTATGGCTGACATTGAAAAGAGCTAGGCTTGGTATGAGGCGTGTGAGAAAGCCAGTAAAACAGAGGAGAGAGAGATTAAGATGAAGTAAAACATGGTGCATTCTTAGAAATAGGTTAAAGAATAAATGAGTGAATGAGCCATAAGCCAAAAGAGAGAGTGAGAGTCAGAGACGCCAATATCATTTGTCAGAACAGAGTGTGATTGTTTTATAATTTTATTGAATAGATTTGTAGTAGTATCAAAGAGTTACTGTTCATATGTACAAAACAAATAAATGTAAATAAGTATACAGATCTTAATTTTACAAGTTTCTCACAGCAGGAAAATAATCCTGCAGCAACAGGAAATGTAAATTAGTGTGTCGATTATAATGAATTGACATTTTTGTAGGGGTTGACACATTTTTTTGTTAGGGCAAATCAAGTCTGAAATCTTAAAGTGGATATTACACATTTAAGAATAATTTTTAAACCTTGAATAAACTAAAAGTTAGCATTACTGCTGCACAGGCCATTTCAATAACAGGGTGATCAAATTAAGATGACATTTACTTTAGTTCCTTCTCAGGCAATGCAATTCCACTTGTTACTCCAAGACACAGATCTAGGATCAAGGCCCGTATTCACAAAGAGTCTCAGAGTAGGAGTGAGTAGTGAGTGAGTAGTGAGTGAGTAGTGAGTGAGTAGTTAGTGAGTGAGTGAGTAGTGAGTGAGTAGTGAGTGAGTAGTGAGTGAGTAGTGAGTGAATAGTGAGTGAATAGTGAGTGAATAGTGAGTGAGTAGTGAGTGAGTAGTGAGTGAATAGTGAGTGAGTAGTGAGTGAGTGAGTAGTGAGTGAGTGAGTAGTGAGTGAGTGAGTAGTGAGTGAGTGGTGAGTGAGTAGTGAGTGAGTGAGTGAGTGAGTAGTGAGTGAGTAGTGAGTGAGTAGTGAGTGAGTAGTGAGTGAGTGGTGAGTGAGTAGTGAGTGAGTGAGTGAGTGAGTAGTGAGTGAGTAGTGAGTGAGTAGTGAGTGAGTAGTGAGTGAGTGAGTGAGTGAGTAGTGAGTGAGTAGTGAGTGAGTAGTGAGTGAGTAGTGAGGAGGAGTGAGTGAGTGAGTAGTGAGTGAGTGGTGAGTGAGTAGTGAGTGAGTGAGTGAGTGAGTGAGTGAGTGAGTAGTGAGTGAGTAGTGAGTGAGTAGTGAGTGAGTAGTGAGTGAGTGGTGAGTGAGTAGTGAGTGAGTAGTGAGTGAGTAGTGAGTGAGTGAGTGAGTGAGTAGTGAGTGAGTAGTGAGTGAGTAGTGAGTGAGTAGTGAGTGAGTAGTGAGTAGTGAGTAGTGAGTAGTGAGTAGTGAGTGAGTAGTGAGTGAGTAGTGAGTGAGTAGTGAGTGAGAGTGAGTGAGTAGTGAGAGAGTGAGTAGTGAGTAGTGAGTGAGTAGTGAGTGAGTGGTGAGTAGTGAGTGAGTAGTGAGTGAGTAGTGAGTGCTGGTCTAGGATCAGTTAAGATTATAGACAGATCCTAGATCAGCACTTGATGATCAGCACAGATGCTTTGTGAATATAGGCACAGTTTACCTTCCCCAGGTCCTAACTTACTCCTAGACACTGATTTAGGGTCAGTTTACCTTCCCCAGGTCCTAACTTACTCCTAGACACTGATTTAGGGTCAGTTTACCTTCCCCGGGTCCTAACTTACTCCTAGACACTGATTTAGGGTCAGCTTACCTTCCCCAGATCCTAACTTACTCCTAGACACTGATTTAGGGTCAGCTTACCTTCCCCAGATCCTAACTTACTCCTAGACACTGATTTAGGGTCAGCTTACCTTCCCCAGGTCCTAACTTACTCCTAGACACTGATTTAGGGTCAGTTTACCTTCCCCAGGTCCTAACTTACTCCTAGACACTGATTTAGGGTCAGTTTACCTTCCCCAGGTCCTAACTTACTCCTAGACACTGATTTAGGGTCAGTTTACCTTCCCCAGGTCCTAACTTACTCATAGACACTGATTTAGGGTCAGTTTACCTTCCCCAGGTCCTAACTTACTCCTAGACACTGATTTAGGGTCAGTTTACCTTCCCCAGGTCCTAACTTACTCCTAGACACTGATTTAGGGTCAGTTTACCTTCCCCGGGTCCTAACTTACTCATAGACACTGATTTAGGGTCAGTTTACCTTCCCGGGGTCCTAACTTACTCCTAGACAGTGATTTAGGGTCAGTTTACCTTCCCCGGGTCCTAACTTACTCCTAGACACTGATTTAGGGTCAGCTTACCTTCCCCAGATCCTAACTTACTCCTAGACACTGATTTAGGGTCAGCTTACCTTCCCCAGATCCTAACTTACTCCTAGACACTGATTTAGGGTCAGCTTACCTTCCCCAGATCCTAACTTACTCATAGACACTGATTTAGGGTCAGCTTACCTTCCCCAGGTCCTATCCTTAACATACACATACAGTACAGCTCTGACCGTAACCATTAGAGGAGAAAAAAGCAACAAACCGAAAGCAGAAGTGCTATAGAATGTCCCGGATAGAAATGTCCCACCAGCCTTCTGAGTTATTAAAGTACACGCAGAGTAAATGGTAGAGAGAATTTATGACTTTTGAGGTTAATTAAAGTCAATTCCATTCAAACTGTATTGCTGTTGGTGGCAGACAGTAGTATATAACCCACTGTATTGCTGTTGGTGTACAAAACATTAAGAACACCTTCCTAATATTGAGTTGCCCCCCCTCAATTTGTCGCGGCATAGACTCTACAAGATGCCGAAAGCATTCCACAGGGATGCTGGCCCATGTTGACTGGATGTAATTGTGTGGTGGACCATTCTTGATTGACACGGGAAACTGTTGAGCGTGAAAAACACAGCAGCGTTGCAGTTCTTGACACAAACCGGTGCGCCTGGCACCTACTACCATACCCCGTTCAAAGGCACATAAATATTTTGTCTTGCCCATTCATCCTCTGAATGGCACACATACACAATCCATGTCTCAATTGTCTCAAGGCTTCAAAATCCTTCTTTAACCTGTCTCCTCCCCTTCATCTACACTGATTTGTAGTGGATTTAACAGGTGACATCAATAAGGGATCATAGCTTTCACCTGGTCAGTCTATATCGTGGAAAGAGCACGTGTTCTTAATGTTTTGTACACTCAATATATAATCCACTGTATTGCTGTTGGTGGCAGACAGTAGTATATAATCCACTGTATTGTTGGTGGTGGCAGACAGTAGTATATAATCCACTGTATTGTTGGTGGTGGCAGACAGTAGTATATAATCCACTGTATTGTTGGTGGTGGCAGACAGTGGTAAATCCAACCCGTGTCACTGTCAACTAGTCCGTTTTCTGCTCTGTGCTGCTGTCCTTGTAGAGCAGTGGTTTCCAACCAGGGGGAACTTGGCCTATCCACAGAGGGTACTTACCCATGAGGTACTTCAGGGGCACTCCGGGCAGAGCAAAATTCAGTTGGCGGTACAGTAACTGAGAAAGGTTGGGAACCACTTGCTGAAGAGTACTCTGCTCTGTGCTGCTGTCCAGAAGAGGAGCTTCCGATCCCCTCCCCTAGTGTCTCTCTCGTAGCCTGTACCCCCCCCACATTTTAGGTAATCCACCGTAGAAAGCAGTTTTAATCCAAAAAACGAGGAGATGCTGAATGATCTCCCCTTTCTTTCCTTATATTATATACAGCCCCAGGTCTACGAGACCTCCAGCAGGTGGAACCCTCCGTTGGCCTCTCGTTGTGTCTCTCTCTTCCTGGTCTGGACCAGGGTAAAGACCAGAGCAGACAGAGTGTTCCTCCCCAGGCCCAAACCCCCGCGGTTCACACTGCGCTCCACGCAGCTGGAACACGACTCGCGGCTCCTCACGAAGTACGTCTTGACGTTCCCCTGCCGCTCGCTCACACCCTTCACGTAGATCTCCCCCCTCAGCTCCCGAACGAAGCCACGCTCCGCCAGGACATGACTGGTACTCTCTGGGACCTGGGACAAACACACACACACACACAGAAGTTGTCATAAAGCGCCGCACATTAACCCACACATTAACACGCCAAACCTCTGTTACACGCCAGCCCGCCCCCACCCACCCACACACAGTCCTACCTGTATGCGTCCACTGACCCCGGTGCTGTCCATACGGCTGGCCAGGTTGACAGTCATTCCCCAGATATCATACTGAGGCTTAGTGGCTCCTATCACCCCAGCCACCACTGGACCATGGGCTATGCCTACACACAAAGGTCAAAGGTCAGAGGTCAAGGTGTGTGTGTGTGTGTGTGTGTGTGTGTGTGTTTGTGTTCTCACCGACACGGAGCTGGAAGCTGTTCCCAGAGTGTGTGTGTTTGTGTTCTCACCGACACGGAACTGGAAGCTGTTCCCAGAGTGTGTGTGTTTGTGTTCTCACCGACACGGAGCTGGAAGCTGTTCCCAGAGTGTGTGTGTTTGTGTTCTCACCGACACGGAGCTGGAAGCTGTTCCCAGAGTGTGTGTGTTTGTGTTCTCACCGACACGGAGCTGGAAGCTGTTCCCAGAGTGTGTGTGTTTGTGTTCTCACCGACACGGAGCTGGAAGCTGTTCCCAGAGTGTGTGTGTTTGTGTTCTCACCGACACGGAGCTGGAAGCTGTTCCCAGAGTGTGTGTGTTTGTGTTCTCACCGACACGGAGCTGGAAGCTGTTCCCAGAGTGTGTGTGTTTGTGTTCTCACCGACACGGAACTGGAAGCTGTTCCCAGAGTGTGTGTGTTTGTGTTCTCACCGACACGGAGCTGGAAGCTGTTCCCAGAGTGTGTGTGTTTGTGTTCTCACCGACACGGAACTGGAAGCTGTTCCCAGAGTGTGTGTGTTTGTGTTCTCACCAACACGGAGCTGGAAGCTGTTCCCAGAGTGTGTGTTGATTCGTTTGAGCGTCTCCTGCATTTCCAGGGCAAACAGCACCAGCTCACTGAGGTGACGCCACTCATCCTCACACTCCTACACACACACGCACACACACACGCGCACACACACGCACACACGCACACGCACACGTACACGCACACACACACACACACACACACACACACACACACACACACACACACACACACACACACACACACACACACACAGATCTTATTACTATTCCTACTAAATTCAACTCAAATGTAAAGTCAAAGTCTACTTTGAACAGAAGGAAGCCAAGCGCTGATGGACACGTGACTAAAAGACACTAAACGGGATCGAATTGAAGGTCAGTCAATTCAGGAAGTAAACTGAAATTCCAATTCAATAATTGAAAAAAGGGCATCGATGTTCAATGTCTTTTCGATAAACTGAAAACGACACTCTTTATTTTTTTTACAAATGTGTCAATTTCTGTAGTTTAAATTCAAATCACTTCCTGAATTGACTGCCTTAAATTGAAATTGAGTCCAACCCTGGGACACTAAGAGGGCTGCTGACCTGTTGATGGGGAGAGAGGCCAGAAGCAGCCATGTAACAGCTGCCAATGGTTTTGATTTTCTCAATGTCCTGGAAATATGTATCATCTAATAACTAGAGACAGAGAGATAGACAAACAGAGACAGTGAGAGACAGAGAGAGACAGTGAGAAACAGAGAGAGACAGTGAGAGACAGTGAGAGACAGTGAGAGACAGTGAGAGACAGTGAGAGACAGTGAGAAACAGAGAGAGACAGTGAGAAACAGAGAGAGACAGTGAGAGACAGAGAGCGACAGTGAGCGACAGTGAGAGACAGAAAGAGCGCGAGAGACAGAAACAGAGCGAGAGGTGGTTATTTGAGAAAACAAATCAATTGTACGCTGGTAATTTATCACAGAGAAATTGTGTGTGTAGGCAGCGTGTGAGTCAGTGTGTTGATTTGAATCGAACCTCGTCAAAGTCAGCTATGATCTCATTGAGAAGTCGTAGACACTCCACATCCTGATGGATCAACTCTTTCTGTTCATAGTAGTCTGTAAACCCGGGGATGGACGCAAACATCACCCCCACACGCTCATAGGACTGGGAGTACAGGTCCTACACACACACACACACACACAGTCATGTACACATTAAGATTGTCTTCTCTAGGACAGAGACCCAACAAAACACACGCGCACACCTCATTATGGCGGTCTCTCTCTAGGACAGAGACCCAACAAAACACACGCGCACACCTCATCATGGCGGTCTCTCTCCAGGACAGAGACCCAACAAAACACACGCGCACACCTCATCATGGCGGTCTCTCTCCAGGACAGAGACCCAACAAAACACACGCGCACACCTCATCATGGCGGTCTCTCTCTAGGACAGAGACCCAACAAAACACACGCGCACACCTCATCATGGCGGTCTCTCTCCAGGACAGAGACCCAACAAAACACACGCGCACACCTCATTATGGCGGTCTCTCTCCAGGAAGTGCTGTGCGACGTGTGAAGGCAGAATGTTGAAGAGTAAACACTCATTATGTTCCCTCAGCTCCTTCATGTCCTCCACTTCCTGTCTGGCCTGCAGACGCCACAGGAAGTCCAGCCGCGCCGTCGCCTCCAACTGGACAGTAGGGGAACAACAACCATCACATGGAGTAGGGTAGGTGAAGGGAGGAGAACGGAGGAGTAGAGAGGAGAGAGGAGGAGAGAGGGAGGAGAGAGGAGGAGAGAGGAGGAGAGAGGGAGGAGTAGGGAGGAGAGAGGAGGAGGAGTAGGGAGGAGAGATGAGGAGTAGAGAGGAGGAGTAGAGAGGAGAGAGGAGGAGTAGAGAGGAGAGAGGAGGAGTAGAGAGCAGAGGAGGAGTTGGGGTTGGGAGGAGAGAGGGAGGAGAGAGGAGTAGAGAGGAGAGAAGAGGAGAGAGGGAGGAGTAGGGAGGAGAGAGGAGGAGGAGTAGGGAGGAGAGATGAGGAGTAGAGAGGAGAGATGAGGAGTAGAGAGGAGAGAGGAGGAGTAGAGAGGAGAGAGGAGGAGTATGGAGGAGAGAGGAGGGGAGAGGAGGGAAGAGGAGGAGTAGAGAGGAGGAGTAGAGAGGAGAGAGGAGGAGTAGAGAGGAGAGAGGAGGAGTAGAGAGGAGAGAAGAGGAGAGAGGAGGAGTGGAGAGGAGAGAGGAGGAGTAGAGAGGAGGAGTAGAGAGGAGAGAGGAGGAGTGGAGAGGAGAGAGGAGGAGTAGAGAGGAGAGAGGGAGGAGAGAGGAGGAGTAGAGAGGAGGAGTAGAGAGGAGAGAGGAGGAGTGGAGAGGAGAGAGGAAGAGTGGAGAGGAGAGAGGAGGAGTGGAGAGGAGAGAGGAGGAGTGGAGAGGAGAGATGAGGAGTAGAGAGGAGAGAGGAGGAGTAGAGAGGAGAGAAGAGGAGAGAGGAGGAGTGGAGAGGAGAGAGGAGGAGTAGAGAGGAGGAGTAGAGAGGAGAGAGGAGGAGTAGAGAGGAGAGAGGAGGAGTGGAGAGGAGAGAGGAGGAGTGGAGAGGAGAGAGGGAGGAGAGAGGAGGAGTAGAGAGGAGAGAGGAGGAGTAGAGAGGAGAGAGGAGGAGTAGAGAGGAGGAGAGGAGAGAGGAGAGAGGGAGGAGAGAGGAGGAGTAGAGAGGAGAGAGGAGGAGTAGAGAGGAGAGAGGAGAGAGGAGGAGTGGAGAGGAGGAGTGGAGAGGAGAGAGGAGGAGTAGAGAGGAGAGAGGAGGAGTAGAGAGGGAGAGAGGAGGAGGAGAGGAGAGAGGAGGAGTGGAGAGGAGAGAGGAGAGAGGAGGAGTGGAGAGAGGGAGGAGAGAGGAGTAGTAGAGAGGAGAGAGGATGAGTAGAGAGGAGAGAGGAGGAGTGGAGAAGAGAGAGGAGGAGTGGAGAGGAGAGAGGGAGGAGAGAGGAGGAGAGAGGAGAGAGGAGTGGAGAGGAGAGAGGAGGAGTGGAGAGGAGAGGAGGAGTAGAGAGGAGAGAGGAGGAGTGGAGAGGAGAGAGGAGGAGGGAGAGGAGAGAGGAGAGAGGAGGAGGGGAGGAGAGAGGGAGGAGGAGAGGAGAGAGGAGGGGGTGGAGAGGAGAGAGGAGGAGTAGAGAGGAGAGAGGAGGAGTGGAGAGGAGAGAGGAGGAGTGGAGAGGAGAGAGGGAGGAGAGAGGAGGAGTGGAGAGGAGAGAGAAGGGGGGGGAGAGAGGAGAGAGAAGGAGTGGAGAGGAGAGAGGAGGAGTGGAGAGGAGAGAGGAGAGAGGAGGAGGAGAGGAGGGAGTAGAGAGGAGAGAGGAGGAGTGGAGAGGAGAGAGGGAGGAGAGGAGGAGTAGAGAGGAGAGAGGAGGAGTGGAGAGGAGAGAGGAGGAGTGGAGAGGAGAGAGTAGAGAGGAGGAGTGGAGATGAGAGAGGAGGAGTGGAGAGGAGAGAGGAGAGAGTAGGAGTGGAGAGGAGAGAGGAGGAGTGGAGAGGAGAGAGGAGGAGTGGAGAGGAGAGAGGAGGAGTAGAGAGGAGAGAGGAGGAGTGGAGAGGAGAGAGGAGGAGTAGAGAGGAGAGAGGAGGAGTAGAGAGGAGAGAGGAGGAGTGGAGAGGAGAGAGGGAGGAGAGGAGGAGTAGAGAGGAGAGAGGAGGAGTGGAGAGGAGAGAGGAGGAGTGGAGAGGAGAGAGGAGGAGTGGAGAGGAGAGAGGAGGAGTGGAGAGGAGAGAGGAGAGAGGAGGAGTGGAGAGGAGAGAGGAGGAGTAGAGAGGAGAGAGGAGGAGTGGAGAGGAGAGAGGAGGAGTGGAGAGGAGAGAGGAGGAGTGGAGAGGAGAGAGGAGGAGTGGAGAGGAGAGAGGACCAGTAGAGAGGAGAGAGGAGGAGTAGAGAGGAGAGAGGAGGAGTAGAGAGGAGAGAGGAGGAGTGGAGAGGAGAGAGGAGGAGTGGAGAGGAGAGAGGAGAGAGGAGGAGTAGAGAGGAGAGAGAAGGAGTGGAGAGGAGAGAGGAGGAGTGGAGAGGAGAGAGGAGGAGTAGAGAGGAGAGAGGAGGAGTGGAGAGGAGAGAGGAGGAGGAGAGGAGAGAGGAGGAGTAGAGAGAGAGAGGAGGAGTGGAGAGGAGAGAGGAGGAGTGGAGAGGAGAGAGGAGGAGTAGAGAGGAGAGAGGAGAGAGGGAGGAGAGAGGAGGAGTAGAGAGGAGAGAGGAGGAGTAGAGAGGAGAGAGGAGGAGTAGAGAGGAGAGAGGAGGAGGGGAGAGGAGAGAGGAGGAGTGGAGAGGAGAAAGGAGGAGTGGAGAGGAGAGAGGAGGAGTGGAGAGGAGAGAGGAGGAGTGGAGAGGAGAGAGGAGGAGTAGAGAGGAGAGAGGAGGAGTGGAGAGGAGAGAGGAGGAGTGGAGAGGAGAGAGGAGAGAGGGAGGAGAGAGGAGGAGTGGACAGGAGAGAGGAGGAGTGGAGAGGAGAGAGGAGGAGTGGAGAGGAGAGGAGAGAGGAGAGGAGGAGTAGAGGAGAGAGGAGGAGTGGAGAGGAGAGGAGAGAGGAGGAGGAGAGGAGAGAGGAGGAGTGGAGAGGAGAGAGGAGGAGTAGAGAGGAGAGAGGAGGAGTGGAGAGGAGAGAGGAGGAGTGGAGAGGAGAGGAGAGAGGAGGAGTGGAGAGGAGAGGAGAGAGGAGGAGTAGAAAGGAGAGAGGAGGAGTGGAGAGGAGAGAGGAGGAGTGGAGAGGAGAGAGGAGGAGTAGAGAGGAGAGAGGAGGAGTAGAGAGGAGAGAGGAGGAGTAGAGAGGAGAGAGGAGGAGTGGAGAGGAGAGAGGAGGAGTGGAGAGGAGAGAGGAGGAGTAGAGAGGAGAGAGGAGAGAGGGAGGAGAGAGGAGGAGTAGAGAGGAGAGAGGAGGAGTAGAGAGGAGAGAGGAGGAGTGGAGAGGAGAGAGGAGGAGTGGAGAGGAGAAAGGAGGAGTGGAGAGGAGAGAGGAGGAGTGGAGAGGAGAGAGGAGGAGTGGAGAGGAGAGAGGAGGAGTAGAGAGGAGAGAGGAGGAGTGGAGAGGAGAGAGGAGGAGTGGAGAGGAGAGAGGAGAGAGGGAGGAGAGAGGAGGAGTGGAGAGGAGAGAGGAGGAGTGGAGAGGAGAGAGGAGGAGTGGAGAGGAGAGGAGAGAGGAGGAGTATAGAGGAGAGAGGAGGAGTGGAGAGGAGAGAGGAGGAGTGGAGAGGAGAGAGGAGGAGTGGAGAGGAGAGAGGAGGAGTAGAGAGGAGAGAGGAGGAATGGAGAGGAGAGAGGAGGAGTGGAGAGGAGAGGAGAGAGGAGGAGTGGAGAGGAGAGGAGAGAGGAGGAGTAGAGAGGAGAGAGGAGGAGTGGAGAGGAGAGAGGAGGAGTGGAGAGGAGAGAGGAGGAGTGGAGAGGAGAGAGGAGGAGTGGAGAGGAGAGAGGAGGAGTGGAGAGGAGAGAGCCCATGTCCTACCTGTCTACTGTTGTAAAGTACAGCCACCACAAACATGGCCATGAGCAGAACACACACATCCTTCCTCCTCAGGTACTGCTGCCTGCAAGGGACACACACAACCAGAAAGTCACCGCACGCACGCACACACACAAACACACACACAAACACACACACAAACACACACACAAACACACACACATAACCAGACAGTCACCAGTGTGTGTGTGTGTGTGTGTGTGTGTTTGTTCAGTACCGGGTGTTTTCGGAGGTCTGGCGTATAAACAGTGTGTGGTAGCTGACTTCTATGAGGTAGGTGTAGACAGATATGGCCAGTAGTAACACTGCTAGCTTCAGTAGACAGTGCAGCCTGAAGAACACTGCACACGATACCATGGCCACAACCCCACTGAACACCAGGAACTAAAGAACACAGGGGGAGAGAGACAGTCACAAAATGTATCAAAACCTTCTTGACCAATCTATATCAAAATGTGTGTGTGTGTGTGTGTGTGTGTGTGTTACCTCAGGGTGTGTACAGATGTTGATAGGCCAGGACCAGGTCTGCTGCTGAGAGCTGCTTCTATTGTTAGGGTCCATCTCAGACTCTACACACCACAGCTAGAACACACACACACACACACACACACACACACACACACACACACACACACAAACACACACAGGCACGCGCACACATTCAAACTGCAGAATTGAGCTACTTCAAAACAAGTTTACAATGCAGCAGATAGGCAAACCTTAATGAAATAACAGATCATGGTTGAGGGTGCAGCAAATATTGGGCATTCCGTACAATAATAAACTCACTATATCGGACGAGGCCACTCCGAAGTTGATGATTATGGCGGTGAGGGTGAGTAGTGTTCTGACACTCTTGGTCTCGTTGACCCAGCAGCAGAGGACCTGCAGCACTAGAGGGCTCTGTTTAAACTCTTCAGCTAGGACCACCACCAGCAACAGTACATACACACACACACACACTCCAAACTGAACCAGCATAGGACACAGTCTGAGAGGGGTGTGTGTGTGTGTGTGTGTGTGTGCCGGTCAGAGAGATTGAGGAAGGAGAAGATAGAAATAGGAAGGAGAGGATCAGACGATGAAGACAGAGGAAAGTATGTGAGTGGTAGAGAAAGAGAATTTGAAAGATCTTTAATAAATGAAGCAAAATAAAACTTTTAATTATATAAAGCATGAACACACACACCTTGCGGCGGGGACGAGGGCCTGTGCAGCCATGAGGAAGAGGAATATGATGAAGGAGCAGACCAGGTTTGACTTGAACATCTCATCACGCATCTGGGAAAACTGAGAAGAAGAGAGGAACATTCCTCAATTAACCCACCCAGCCATCCACCCAGCCATCCACCCAGCCATCCACTCAGTCAGCCATCCACCCAGCCATCCACCCAGCCATCCACCCAGCCATCCACCCAGCCATCCACCCAGTCAGCCATCCACCCAGCCATCCACCCAGCCATCCACCCAGCCATCCACCCAGCCATCCACCCAGTCAGCCACCCAGTCAGCCATCCACCCAGTCAGCCATCCACCCAGCCATCCACCCAGCCATCCACCCAGTCAGCCATCCACCCAGCCATCCACCCAGCCATCCACCCAGCCATCCACCCAGTCAGCCATCCACCCAGCCATCCACCCAGCCATCCACCCAGTCAGCCATCCATCCACCCAGCCATCCACCCAGCCATCCATCCACCCAGCCATCCACCCAGCCATCCATCCACCCAGCCATCCACCCACCCAGCCATCCACCCACCCACCCACCCACCCATCCACCCACCCACCCATCCATCCACCCATCCACCCAGCCAGCCATCCACCCACCCTGCCATCCACCCAGCCATCCATCCACCCACCCATCCATCCACCCAGCCAGCCAGCCAGCCAGCCAGCCAGCCAGCCAGCCAGCCAGCCAGCCATCCACCCTCCCACCCATCCACCCACCCAGCCATCCACCCACCCACCCACCCACCCATCCACCCACCCACCCATCCATCCACCCATCCACCCAGCCAGCCATCCACCCACCCTGCCATCCACCCAGCCATCCATCCACCCACCCATCCATCCACCCACCCAGCCAGCCAGCCAGCCAGCCAGCCAGCCAGCCAGCCAGCCAGCCAGCCATCCACCCTCCCACCCATCCACCCACCCAGTCAGCCATCCACCCACCCATCCACCCACCCAGCCATCCACCCACCCAGCCAGCCAGCCAGCCAGCCAGCCAGCCAGCCATCCACCCTCCCATCCATCCACCCACCCACCCATCCACCCACCCAGCCATCCACCCACCCACCCACCCATCCATCCACCCATCCACCCAGCCAGCCATCCACCCACCCTGCCATCCACCCAGCCATCCACCCTCCCACCCATCCACCCACCCATCCATCCACCCAGCCACCCACCCATCATTAAATCAACATGATTGAGTGATTTAGCCAACATACCAAGTAATCACCTAATCCTAAATGAATGAATGAATGTGTGTGTGTGTGTGTGTGTGTGTGTGTGTGTGTGTGTGTGTGTGTGTAGTGTGTGTGGCCCCTACCTTGCCCTTGACGTGTGTGTTTCTGTTGCGGGCCCCTACCTTGCCCTTGACGTGTGTGTTTCTGTTGCGGGCCCCTACCTTGCCCTTGATGTGTGTGTTTCTGTTGCGGGCCCCTACCTTGCCCTTGACGTGTGTGTTTCTGTTGCAGGCCCCTACCTTGCCCTCGATGTGTGTGTCCTTGAACTCCTGTGTGAAGGTGGTGATGTGTTCCTGTCTCATGCGTTCGCTGCTCCGGACCTCGATGGCCTGGCGGATCCTCTTGTTGACTTCACGCGTCCCCGTCCGCTGAGCCGCTAGCTGGTTGGGTAACTGGGCCAGTGAGCCGTTGCTGAAGGTCGCCAGGATCTGGTCAGGGGTGAGAGGTTAGGGGTCAAAGGTTAGATAGAGGATAGACAAAGATGATACTGACAACAGACTCTACACTCTAACAATGAGAATCAATGTCAGCAAAGGCGGAAGGCAGGTGGCAGGCGGGAGGCAGGCGGGAGGCAGGCGGGAGGCAGGCGGGAGGCGGGAGGCAGGTGGGAGGCAGGTGGGAGGCAGGCGGGAGGCAGGCGGGAGGCGGGAGGCAGGTGGCAGGCGGGAGGCAGGTGGCAGGCAGGTGGCAGGCGGGTGGCAGGCGGGAGGCAGGTGGCAGGCGGGTGGCAGGCAGGCGGGAGGCGGGAGGTGGCGGAAGGCGGCAGGAGGAACATTCTAGCCAATGAGCATCCAGGCACAATTCCAATGTAAAATCGTTTTTTCTCAAAGTTGCCAGGATGCCACGTGAGTCCACTTACAGTATCAGTACAGTCGTCACAACCTAAACGAAATTTATATTTGATCAAAATAGCCTCACGTAGCAAGTTAGCATTCGATTATATGTTGACCAAATTCGACACTCTCATTGACCTCCATACTAACAATCCCCAATTCCACTTCTTAGCTCTTTTTTTTGGCACTGACAGATTTTGGGTCGGACTCAGCCCTCTCGCTTCGCCTCTTCCTCTCTGGGCTAAAGGGTAACAGTTAGGAGTGAGGGGTTAGAGGTCACCTACACAGTTCATTCCGATGATGTTTCCAAACGGCAGCTCAGTACTCCAGCCAGTATTAACGGTCTCGTCTCGACTGGGCCGGCAAGCCTTCTTGGCAGGCGCCTCCTCATTGGGCGTGTGGCGAATCAGGAACGTGTCAATTTTGTGTTTCCGTAGAAACTCGTTCCTCTCGTGGCCACGCCCCTCTTCCGTCTCATAGACCCCGCCCAGACAGTCCAGCGTTGCCCGGGAGATGTGGATACGGCCCGGCACCCCTCCTACCTCCAGCATGTTAGCGATGTCCACATCCCAGGACCACACATCAAACTGCCACTTCTGCAGCCCCAGCACCCCACACAGCACTGAGCCAGAGTGGACGCCGATTCGCATGTCCACCTCATGTTTCAACTCCCTTCGCACATACCTAAAGGTCAGGAAGGAGAGACAGACTGTTGAAAACACAATCTACAAAGGAACATACAATATTGATGGAACATACAATGATTCCAGATGAAAGTTGGGGGTGAAAAGTTCTCATCATGTCTAGTGTGTGTGTGTGTGTGGTTGTGTGGT